>NW_007097712.1:70759-152921 GCF_000164805.1 Carlito syrichta
CAGAAGGAGACAGGTGTGAGGAGACAAGAGTCAGGCAAGGCAGAGAGAAACTCAGTCAGGCAAGCAGCGGCATGCCTGTGCCCCCTCCAAGGCCAGGCTGTTTGGCCTCTAGCATGCTCAGACTGGGCTTGCCGGGGGGGTCATTATCACCTGAGCCACAGCCCATGCACAGGAGCCTGGCGGCCAAGGACAACCGTCCCTGGAGCAGCTTTCAAGAGCTCTGTCTGAGCAGCTCAGAAAACACCCTCCGGCCTGAGTCGGGACCGGTTAGCGCTACACTGTGGGCAGTCTGGGAGAAAGCAGTGTTGGGAAGCCCGGTCATATGCTTAGAGCTTGAGGTACCATTCTGTGTTTGTTAGAGACCTTCTCCGCGAGACTCTTCCTGCTCCGGATTGTGAGCTTAGGGAAACAAGGCATCTCCAGAGACTGGAGATTAACCTGTAAAGAAAACTGGTCCTTCAGCAGTGGACACAGTCTCTCTGGCGAGAAGCCGGCCTGAGGGATGCTCCTATGGGAGGGTGCCATCCAGCGCCCAGTGTATGCTGAGTCCCTGGAGGATGCAGCAGGGCCAAGGAGGAATGTGGGTGGCCCCATGGTCCTGCACGGAGAATGCTCAGACCCTGGGGACAGGCGGCACTGTCCCCAGCCTCTCGCTGGCCAGTGCGCTCATTCCGCCCTGCCTACCGAGGACAGCCAAGCTATCTTCTTGCTCAGAGGCATTAGATGGCAGAGTGGGTGGAATTAGGTCGCCTCAGAGGTGGGCCCTAGTCCCTGGCACCTGGGAGTATGACCTTATCTGGAGTAAAGATCTTTGCAGACATCATATCAGGCTAGGATCCTGGAAGAGATTGGTTAGCGGAGGTCCGGATCCAGGGGCAAGTGTCCTCAGAGGCCATTGAGAAGGAGAGCAGGGATGCTGAGAGGGAGCGAGTCAGGCCGAGACGGGCGGCACGTCACAAGCCACACGAGCCAAGGACCGCCAGCAGCCACCCGGTGCTGGGAGAAAGGCAGGAGCGGATTCCTGCAGCCTCCAGAGGAGACGGACCTGCCTGGACCTGACTCTGGACTTGTGGGCTCCTGAGCCGTAACAGAACGAACTGCTGTGGCTTGCAGGCCAGGGCTCCGGGCAACTCGGGAAGCTCGGCCCGGGCACCCAGGGACTCAGCGGTGGGAGCAGAGGCAGGGCCCGCTCAGGCACCCCAAGACAACAGGGGTCCCCCACAACGGGAGGGGGGACATTCCGGCGGCTCTCCCGGAAACCTGGCCCCGGTGGACACCGTCTCCCGCGAGTGCCGCGAGGCGCACACGGGGGACTCAGGGGAGCCCTCACTCAGAGCTGAGCGGAGGAGCAGAGAGACTTCAGGCTTGTCCAGAGATCAGGACAGCGTACCCGCCGAGCCTCCTGCGAGCTGGCACTGCCCACGCCCTCCTGCCCCAGCCGACCGCTCCCCTGTCCCGAGGGGTTCCTGAGGGGTGAGGCCAGCTGGGCACGGCCAGACTCCCACTCTCCAGCTCCCGCGCCCAGGGGTTGGCCCTGCGCGCGGCCTGGCCTCCTCTCGGCCATCAGTGGCCTCTCTGCCCTTGCTGTGGTTTTTAGTGGCTTCATTTTAACGGTTCTGGCCTTAAGGGATTAGTGGAGGCTTGGCAGGAGTGAAGGAGTCAGGCAGTGATCACAGTAAGAGAGGAGAGAGGGCCCCAGGTGCTTTTGGGTGAAAATCATTGGGGACACAGCCCCGGACTGATGTTGGTCCTATCTTCAGGATCACCCAGCAGAATGCTCTGCCCCAGCTTCAAAGCTGCGTCCGTCCTGTCTTCACAGAGCCGTGCCTGCAGTCTATTCCCAGGAAAGGACTGCAACAAATAGGCTAGCGTCACAGCCTTTCTAAAGGACTACATCACGGACATGGTGAGATGAGCCTGGGCAGGTGGACACACTGTTCCAGAAGAGACAGCAGAACACACGGGGTGCAGTGGCCCGGCTGAACGACCAGTTCTCAGGGTTACGCCCTATGGAGCAATGAACGACTCCAGCCATCCCTTCAGGCCTAATGCTCAGCTACAGGGCCCATAAGCCTCAAACGTGAGTCCAGCACATGTAGGGGCAGGGGCAGGGTCATGGGTCGGAGAGAACGCCCTCATCCCAGGAATTCACAGCAGCGCCGACAGTAAAGAAGGCTGTGTGGCCGCTGCTGCCCCCTCCCCCTGCCTCTGGGGATGGAACGCGCCTGCTGGACAGGTGCTGCTGGGCAGGGCCGAGACTCGCCCGTCACGTGGCTTTGCGCCAGCCCGCCCCTCCGCCCCGGAGTCTCCTGCTCCCAGAGGCTGTGCACGGGCCCAGGCCCAAGCTGCTGGTCAGGGAGAAACGGGAAGCCCATGTGAGGGTGGCGCACTTCCCATACCAGCCTCCCCGAGGCGAGCCCAGACCCCTCCGGCTGTGGGGCTGTGCTGCAGTCCCTGACTACGTGAGGCGTGACGAGATGCGAGAGGCGGCCCCGCTGCACTCTGAGGGGCCCCAGACAGTCGCTGGGAGCCAGGCCCTGGAGTGTCCTGTCGGGACTACTAAGAGGGAGAGGGTCTGGGGCTGGCTGGAGTGTGGGGCCCCGGCGGCTTCCTTCCGGGCACGGCACCGGCGAGAACCCTGGGAAGAAAGGGCTCCTGATTTTAATTTGAATATGCGGCTAGAAATGCTGTCATCACCCCACAGGGTCGGGATGTGAGCATGTATCATCTGCCACTTGCTGCCACCCACTGCCACGGTGTAAATCAGACCCTATGAGCTGGCTTCCCACAGAAACTTCAGAGCAAACCTGGCCTGATCCTCTGCCTTGTTCTGCCAGGAGCCGTAAGCAGCCTGTGTCGCCAGCAGCCCAGAGTGCCCGAGGCCTGCCCGAGGTCCCAGGGTCCGTCCCGGGGCGGAGGAGTGCCTTCTGCCAACAGGACCTCCACGGTTACCTTTTTCAGTAGGAAAGAGAGGCCCCTACCCACGGAAGCCAAAATTCCCCTCCATCTCCACCCATGGCCGCCTCCTCTCCCGGGCCCTCCAGATTTGCTCTCAGGCTATCTAATTCTCGACCACAGGTCAGATCGGCCCAGGTCTCCACCCCTGCTCCTGCACTTTGACAAAGGCTCCTTGGCAGCAAGCCTGTTCACCATTCACACTGTCCCTGGCCGCTCGGACGTGGCAGGCCGAGTCACTGAGGCGGAGACCACGTGGCCCGCACAGTCTCGGATATGCACCTCTGGCCCCTTCCCCCGGTGTGCGGCCCCTGTTCCTGTCAATGTCTGTGATGAGAGCACGGACCCCTTGTCTTGTCGGGCCAATACATGGGACCAAAAGCAATGGCTGTGGCTGAAGCTTAACACGACAGTATTAGGGAGAATGGGCAGAAATGGGAGGGGGTTATGGGAGGACGGCACCCACAGGGCTGACCCAGCGTGGGGAGTGAAAATCCCAAGCACCACAAGGGAATGGGGCTGTGAAGGAAGCCCCAGGCCGCCGAGGTCTCGTGAGCCCCAGCTCTGGCCCAGTGGGTCTCGCCTGGAGGAGAGTCATGGACGGTGCCCATTTACTGCCATCCTTCCTTCCTGTGCACAAGTACCCGAAGGCATGACGGCCTCTGACAGTGAGAGGTGTTCAAGGGCTATTGTGGATGCTCTCCCCGTACAAATCCACAAGACCAAAGGCGACAACCAGCTGTGCACAAAACTGCAGTATTCATTCCCACCCAAAGGCACATCATTCTGCCTGCAAGCAGAAAGAGCCTTCTTTGCAGAGAGTGACTGCAGGAGGGCTCTGAAAAATCCTCTGGTTCCGCTTTAATTCAGCATGTCCGTCTACCTGTCCACCATCCAGAGGGCCATGTGCAGGCACCAAACCAGGCCCTGAGCACAGAGAGGGGATGCACCCTCCACCTTGGCGGTGCTCAAGGGCTGGCCGGGGGACAGGTGGAGATGGGACAGGCTGAGAGCAACTGTCAGCCTGGCTTGTGAGCGTGTGAAGTGGCATGTGGTCTAGGAAGGCCACCCACCCTGCATGATGTCCAGGGAATGCCTGGACAGGGAGGCAGGTGGCAGGGGGAGAGAGAGAGAGGGAGGGAGAGGCTGTCAGAAGGCCCAGGCAGGTGGGGAGGTTCTTCCTTCTCATCTCCCAGTCCAGACACAGCATATGTCTTGGCGCTTCTCCACTCCCAGCATGCTCCCCTGCCTGGAGCACCCGCTGCCCTGCTGCTTCCTGCATTCAAAGATGCGGGCCGCTTGTTACGCGGTGGAACCTGCTCGGTGACAGACTCAGGGCACTCCCAAGCTCACCGCCTGCAGAAGGGCCTCAGGCAGTGTGGCAACACCTGCCGCTTGCTCCGATGGTCCCGGAGAGCTGGCCTCAGCAGTCCTTGGAGCCCATGCTTGCTTTGGCTCCTGTTGCCTTTGCGGGTGGACGGCCCCGCCCCCTCTCTACTCTCCAAGGCACAGACTATATGCTCGGTTCCTGGGGGCCCTGGGACCCAGAGGCTGGGGTTCATGAAGAGCCCTCTATGGACCTTTCACAGGATGTGGCTTCCACTTGGGAGTCAACAAAGGACGAGGAAACAGCCTGCCTGACTGTGGCCAGTATGTGCCAGCCCAGAGCTCTCTGAGTGCCAGGAGATCCAGGGACCGTCCCTAACATGTCCCTCCCTAGTCCACTGGAAGATGGCCCCAAGGTACAGGCAGAAACATATAGGTTTGGGGGCTGGGCTCCTATTACGTCACAGCAGTAAAAGCAACACCGCTAAAACCCGCTGCTGTGAGTGACAGGCCAGGCGCCCCACAAAATGCCAGGATGCCAGGTTGCGGGCAGCCACAGTGTCCTCTGTCCCCACCTCCAGGCCAGGGCTGGGAAGTCCTGGAGGCATGGATGTTTCCAGATTTGCAGAAGGAGGTTTGTCTCGTGCAAGATTCTCGCAGAGGGATTTTTCTGTATGCATCCCGGGCTCAGTTGGTACTTATTTTTTTGTCTCCTTAGAAGGTTATTAAATTCATAACCTTCTGAAAAATGCTAAAAGTAGGCCCTGGGGCACCACTCAGGCGGGTGGCGCTCTGCAGCTGAAGCCATGCAGCAATGAGTCCCGGACCCACGAGTCTGGGCCCGCCAGGCTCACAATGGCCCAGAAGACCCACTGCAGCTGCTCCACTCCCCCAAGCACCCGCTGCCCTGCTGCTTCCTGCATTCAGAGATGCGGGCTGCTTGTTATGCGGCGGAACCCGATCGGTGACAGACTCAGGGCACTCCCGAGCTCACCGCCTGCCGAAGGGCCTCAGGCAGTGTGGCAACACTTGCCACTTGCTCGGTTCCTTACTCGGTGTGTGGGGAAGTGTCTTCTAAAACGTAGTCATTTCCCCTTGACCCGTCAACCTCAGGAACCCAGCACCTCGACTTCTAACGGTGGGGTCCTCCGAACAGCCTCCCCACCCCACTCTCCTAGGGCAGCCCCCTCCCTGCATGCTCTGACGTGTGGGCTCCATCCTTCACCAGAGATGAGCTAACCCTCTGAGCTCTCCACGAAAGGATGTCTGAGGGTTCAGATATGAACAGGACAGCCACCGGAGCTCAGTCAACCGCCCGCAGCAGTGTCTCTCCACAGCCAAGGCCATGGCTCCAGGGCCCACGGGGGATGTGGAAGGCCACAGGCCTCTCAAGACGCCACGCTGGTGTGGGCAAGACCATCTGAGACCAGTGCTGCAGGTGTGGTGGGTCACGTGGCCCACCCAAGAAGCAGGCTCGGGCGTGAGAGCCCCACGTGGGCCAGGTGAGCATCCAGGCATCAGTGGCACTCAAATCTGGTCCTCAAGGATCCTAAAGTCCCAGGGATGGGGCATAGCCACGCACCCTCCATGACGGGCACGTGGGAAATCCTGCAGGCTAGAGAGAGTGGGCGGGATTGGCACAGAACCGCCGGAGGCTGCCAAGGGAAGGGAACAGTCCGACGGCCTCGGAGAGCAGGGAGCGGCAGGCGGGCAGGGACAGCTGCCGCGTCTCATGAGAAACGAGCTGGAACTAGAGTCGGGGCCGTGGGTCTGTGCAGACAGAGGGCAGAGTGGATGTGAGGGGGGTGCTGCAAAGGTGGCCTGGGGCCAAGGCCAAGGGGGCCGCAGGTGAGCTCAGGCGCCCGGGATTTGTCCGAGGCCGCCGGGGTTCAAGAAGCAGCCCAGGGCAGGAGCCAGCTCGGGAGACGCAGAGCTCGGCACAGGCAAGTCGAGCACGGCACGTCATGCACTGGGAAGCAGATGCAGCAAGGAAAGGAGGCTGGTCTGAGTCGAGAGAAACGCTGCCATCCTCTCCTGCCATGGGGTGAATCGCGGCCCCTCCGAGGAGCCCTCGGGGAGGGAGAAGAGAGAATCCATCCTGGAAAGACGTTGGCAGAGTCTAGGCAGCTGGGGCTCAGCGGCTGGTTGGACTCTGGGGAGGCACGAGCGCCCATGGCCGGGGTGCTCAGGAGGCAAGGGCTGGTGGGCAGAGTCGCACTCACAAGGGCGCCACAGAGGGCCCGGCAGGGGGCCGGGAGAGGCTCACCCTGGGAGACAAGCGTGTGCCAGTGTGAGAGCAGAGACGGCCTTGGCCGTGGTGCCGGGGGAGACCTGGAAGGAGGAGGGCGGGCCGCTCGCCAGCAGCTGGGCTCGCGCCCCACTGCCCACCCCACAGCTCCTCGGCCCCTCGGCCCGCCCGCCCTCAGACCTGCAAGCCCACTGGCGAGGCCCCACTCCCCACCCCTGTCCCCTGCCAGCGTCTCTCCAGAATAGGCCGTTGCGAGCCAAGTCTCCCGCCTCTAGCGTTTCCCATAAGGCTACCTGGAGCCCAGGAGGCCCCTGGAGAGCCGGCTGCGCTTCACAGGTACTTTGAAGGGGAAGGGGCACACACCCAAATGCCCAGTCTCCCACTCCTGCCCTGGACCCCAGGGAGACGTGAAGTCAGGACCGGCCCATTCCCAGCCCGGAAGCCAAGGCTGCTTCCCCTTCCTGCCTCCGCACGGCCTCGGCCTGCCCTGGCCTTCTGCGGGCCTCGCAAAATTGCCTGTTTTCGCTCATACTTTCTGCTTTCTTTGCTCTCAGCGTGGACACTGCACAGCCACAGCTGAAGGCCTTTCGTAGAAGAGCTGGGGAGAGAGTGTTTTGGGCTGTGAGAGCTACAGGGTCTCCCCTGCGTCTCCCCCACAGCCTTTCCTTCCTTCTCTGATTTTTTCAAAAGCTCTTTAGAAATCTAGAAATCAGCTGGGCATGGTGGCTCAAGCCTGTAATCCCTGCACTTTGGGAGACTAAGGCGAGAGGACTGCCTGAGCCTACGGGTTTGAGAACAGCCTGGGCAACTTGGCGAGACCTCATCTCTACGATATATCAGAAAATTAGCCAGGCATGAGAGCACGTGCCTGTAGTTCCAGCTCCTCGGAAGGCTGAGGTGGAAGGATCGCCGGAGCCCAGCAGGTTGACCCTGGAGTGGCCGTGAGCATGCCACTGCACTCCAGCCTGGGCAACAGAGTGACACTCCAACTCAAGAAAAAACAAAGAAAGCTAGAAATCATTCTCAGCAGAAGGGCAGCACAAAACCAGCCCCAGACCACACCTGCTGCCCGGTGGGTGCTGTGTCTCCGTGCAGGGGGGAATCACCTGAGCGCTGTGGAGAGCTGCAGCGGGAGACGAAACGGAGGGTCAGCAAACACTTGCTCACTCCCTGGGAGAACGCAAGCCCTCCCTAGGACCCAGGGCTTGGCCCAGACCTCGCTGTGACCAGGCGGATGTGGAGAGCATGCTGTGCATCTCCGCCTCCACAGGCAAGGCAGGTGTCCCAACCCTGGGGAACCATGGCCTCTGGCCTGGACGTCACAGTGAGGCCTGAGACACAGACCCGGGCCTGCCCTGGGACTAGCCTCTGGCATTGGTGTAGTGCAGCCCGGCCAGCACAGGCCACCCTGCCTCCTTGATTCTGGCTGTGTTGATCTGGGTGGCCTGGGGTAACACGGCATACGCCACAGAGAAGACGGCAGCAGGACCCAAGTGCCAGCCCGGGACTCCCATGGCATATCCTCCTGCACCTCCTCAGGACCACAGACCTCTGGGGAGTGGGGCCTGGACTTCCTGCCTGGGTCTCAGATGCAGCCCGGCCCAGCCCAGGGAGGACCCACCCATCGGTTGTGTAGAAAGCCTCCAAACACCTCCCTTTGGAGCCCAGTGGCTGGGAGGGTTCCAGGGTGGCTGGCTGTCCTGCCGTCCCAGGACTGACCTGGTTTTAGTGCAAAAACCCCAGGAGCCAGGGAGCTCAGCTCCGGGCACACCAGGCAGCTGTCACCCCACGTGAGGTGCAGGGCTCGGGGCCAGGGCCCAATACGGTCCACAAGAGAAGGGCGGCTGAGGGTCTCTGAGCTGGACCGCTGCTCCTGGGCCTGGCCGAGAGGCAGAGTCAAGGCAGAGCTGGGGATAGGGTCTAAACTCCCCAGGCTGTACCCAGCCCACTGCTGGGGGGGGTGCTGTGTTGAGGGAGGGTAGAGGGCTGGGGGGTGGGGTCAGGGAAGGTGCAGTGCCGGAGGGCTCAGTGCTGGGGAGGGCCCGGTGCTGGGGGCCTGGCGTCCGAATCGATTCGATTCCCAGGTGATCACGACCTGTGGCCAACAGGCTGGGGCCCAGGTGGTGGGCTCGGGGGTGTTGTCAGAGACATCCAGTGAAGCCTGGTGCACAGGACCGTGCCCAGCCAGACCTGGCCACCCTGGGGCATGCTCCCCAGCACAGGGCTGCCAGGAGCAGGGGTGAACTCACGGGCTGAGACTCTAAGTGAGTCCAGTCTTCTGCAGGAGCAGGTGGGACAGAAGGGGTCTCAGGCCACCCACTCCCGTACCCACCACCAGCCTTCCAGAACCTCCAGGACCAGTGCAGATCAAGCCCGACAGAGAAGCACGGAGCAGGGGCAGGGACTCAAACAAACGAGACTTCTTGGGCCGGCGAGTCACTCCACGGTTCCAAGTGGCAGAGAGAGCCGTCACAACCAACAGGCCATGCACTCATCCTGAGGAGGGGCCGGCCCGCGTTCCCTTGCTTCCCCCCCACAGCAACTACGGGAGGCCAAGCTGCTGCTCCATTTAACAGACAAGGAAATGGAGACTCCGGGAAGAGAGGTCAGGGCTGCTGGCTCTTAACTGCCAGGCCCAAAGGCTCGGCATCCCTGCTCGGGCAGCACGGCGAGCGAGAGGGAGCCTGCACCCTCGCCGGGGCCCTGCCTGCACTGCACGGAGCCAGGCCTCAGCCTGAAGGAGTGGAAAGGGGAGGGTGGGCCCCACACGGGAGGGCGGCTCTCTGCAGGGCCCAGGGACATGCTCTTCGGGTGCCCCTCTGGCCCGAGGTCAGGCCTGTGCATCCCACAGAAGAGGGAGCTGGGGGTTAGGCGATATCCCGGCCTGGACTCGTTCACCCACTCCTGATGGCTGGAGTGGGACCCAGGGCTGGCACGTGTGGAAGCCCAGCCCGGGGGCATCACCCACACCCGGGGCCTTGGTGTCTTCTAAACTACGGGCTCACTGCACAGTGAGGTGGGCCCGCAGCGTAGGGGACCGAGGGAGGGAGAATGGTGGCACCCCCAGTAAACTGCAGACACGGTCCCGGTGGCTGCGCTCAGGGCCTTCTGTCTGAGGCACGGGGCTGTGTCCGCCATGCTGCAGGGTCACGGCCACCCCACGGTTCCTTTCTATTTCAAGAGAGCACACAAGAAGGAGCGACAGCAACCCATTACATGGAAGAGCCCTTTCCCTGGGCTGGCTGAGGGGCTCCCTGGCCCACCTCTCTGCCAACTCAGACCATGGCTCGACCACTGCTATCAGCACAGGACAGCACAGCGCCCAGCTCAAGCCCCCTCTCCACGCCAGCTGCCTGCTCCTCCGCGGCAGGCAGACCTTTAGGCCTTTCTGCAGAAGCTAGCACAACGTCCAAGGAGAGTTACACAGCCGTCAGGGATGACACCACACTCCCCCCAAAAGAAAACTCGCAGGCACGTGTGCGCCACAAGCTTGCAAACCCTCTGCTCCTGTGGCTCAGAAGGCTGGGTAGGCGGGGCCAGCATGGGTTCTAGGGGACTGGCCTTGCCCACTACGTGAGTGCCCCCTCCCTCGGGTGCCAAGAATCTACCCTGGCAGGCAGGATGTCCTGTGATCACCGACTGAGTAGACATGCCAGGTCCCAAAGGGACTGGGGTTCGGGGGCTGGCTGCTGCAGGGACCCTCTGCCCGGGGTTGCAGGCCTTTCCCGTCTGCCCACCCGGAAGCCGTTCCATGATGCCAGCGCTGTTCTGTGGGGGCCCTCCATTTCAGGACGGACACAGGCACGCGACCACGCTGGAGTTCCCCAGACTGAGGACTGCCAAGCCCAGGGCCACCCACTCACCGGACTTTTGGGCCTGGGCTCCCTCCGGTGGAGCAATCGGCATGGTGGGGAGCAGAATCCAGGCAGCTCTGCGGCGGCGCCGGGGCCTGAGCCTGCCTCTCCTTCACAGCCCTGGACCAGGCCTTGGGCCAGGGGCCTCCTGATCAGTCGCACGCGGCCAGTCAAGTGACAGGAACGGGAGGGCAGCTCCAGGAGGGGAGGATCAGAAGGGCCTGGGGTGGGAGCCCAGCAGACAACGGCACACTGGGGCCTGCAGGGTGGCCCGCGGAGGCTCATCCTTCACACGCACCAGGCACCCCTCCCGCTTCCCAGGAGCTCTATTCCAGTGGGACAGGGAGACTGGCAGCAGCTGCCTTGCTTGCCCTTTCACGCTTGGAGGTGACCCAGCTACAGGCCACAGCCTGGCACGACTCTCCTTCCGGTGGGACACCGACGTCAGCTCACTCAAACCTTGTGGGACAAGCGGGGGCACACATTTAAAGCCTCCGTCCCTTCCTGCCCTGGGGCTCTCTACGGCTGACCCCAGACCACAGAGCCCCCAGAAAGGTCCTCTGCATGTGTGAACACAGATGTGCTGGTGCCAGGACGGACCAGGTGCAGGTGGGATGAGGGAAACGAGGGAAAGCTGGACCTGTGCCCCCGGGTGCTAGGCCTACATCTGGGCGCCCTTGCTCTGAGGTGCATCCAAGGCAGTCCGGGGACCCTGCTGGGCTGCTAGGTGGGAAAGTGCAGAGCATGTGGGAGCATCCCAGGCTCACCCGTGCATACCTGCCACAGACCCAGAGGAGGCCAGAGGATGACAGCATAGGGTGTTGCGGGGGCCACCCCCGGGGTCCTGAGAGAGCCCTGCCATGCTCTCTGATCCCTAAAGGAGAGACTTCCCACCTTCTGTCCTGTGCACACCACTGTGATGGGCTTTGCCAGCACTGCAGATAATTGCTTACGAAAACAGTCCTTTCAATGCCTGGCTCTGGTTACTTCAATTTACAGAGAAACTAGCTGAAATAGGATGGGTGCCTCATGTCACATCTAAAAACAGAAGGCATCTGTAGAAACAGCAGTAACTGAAGTGCTAAGCGGTGCAGCGGTCCTGGTTCTGAACCCTGGCCCGTTCTCTGACCGTCTGGCCCGTTCTTTGACTGTGCGAAGGGCAGGTCGAAGTGTCACGCCCTCCCAGGACACACTCAGACACACGGGAGCCGGCTGGGAAGGGAAGAACCGATCACAGCTTGTGGCTGCTGCTCAGATATCGTGATCCTGGGCCACTGAAAATCACGCCACACCCACTGGCCATCTTTTGCACCCTGGAGGGTGTGCTCACCACTCGCCAAGGCTTCAGGGGTTCCTGATGCCAGGCGGTGAGGCGGGAGCCCCCGAGAGCCCACGGACGCCAGCCCGGCCTGCAGGATGTTACCTGGGTGGGAGCAGCACAGGACAGATGAGCAAGGTCCCCGATCCTGGCCGCGGCCCGGGGGTCGCTGGAGCTTATCAGCACAGGAGCGCTGATTTCCATGGAGTGCCTGTGGCTGGCAGCCTGCGAGGACCGGTGCGTCACGCTGAGTGCGGTGAAGGAGTGGCGTTTCTTGGCATTCTTCTTGCCGTCCACACGCCGCTGAAAGGCACCGACTGCCCCCGTGCTGCTGAGTGTGGGACTCGGGGCCACGCTGGCTGCGGCACCAGGGTCAGAGGGCAAGGAGCCATCACAGGTGGACGTGGTGGTCGGGCACGGCTTGTCCATCTCGATGAGCTGCTTGGCGGAGTCGTTGAGCTAGTGAGAGAGGGGAGAGAGGGGAGGAGGGGAGGCTTCGTTAAATCACGGTCACAGGCCGCGGCCAGCCCTGCACTCTCCTGGCCGCGCTCGCCCTACACACTGGCCGTGCGCCCACCAGACAGACCTTACAGCAGCAGCTTCCAGGGTGACTGCAGGAGAGACAGGGTAGGGGCTGGGGGACAGCTGCAGACCTAACCGATAAGGTTTCTGAGCAGCTCAAAGGCCCCTGCAGCCATGACAGAGAGCAGGAACTTCGAAAGCACAAAGGAGAAGCGTCCATCATTTTCAATGGCTGGCCGTTTCCGGGGTGCACGGGGCAGTGAGGGGCAGCTCTGTGGACAGTGGGGACCTGGGGCGAGAGGCTCATTTTCAATGGCTGGCCCTGCATGCACTCCGTCCACAGGCTCCTGGCCTGTCCTGCATGATGCCAACCTCTGTGGAGCAGACTCAGGGCACACGACTGGCATGCACTCTCCGATGGCTGGGGTCTGCCAGGGCCACGTGAACCACAGGAGCTCTTTTCAGCAAAAGCCTTGACTCAGCCTGCTGCAGCCCGGAAGCTGCTCCAAGCCCAGCCCGTGGGGAGGCTGTCATCTCTCGCAGGGCTCAGCAAGTACTCAGGGCACAGCTCCATCCCACCTCTCCCGCCCTGTCCTCGCAGCAGCAGGTGCTTATTGCAGCGAAGAGTTTGGGAAAGTCTGATCCTGGGTGGTGCTCATCAGGAAAGGTGGCAGGAAGGTTGGAGTTCATGGGCAACCTGTGAATAAATCCCCCGGCTGGCCAAGCCAAGCCTGTCCTCTGAGGGCTGTGGCAGCGTCTGGGTGGGTCACTGACAGAGGCAGGTCTGGAAGTCACACAGTTTTGGTGTGCACCAGCTGCAGGAGGAGGAAGCTCCCTGCACCTGTGTGTGGGGTCTGGCGGGGCCTTGGGTTAGGTGACGGGTCCATTCACCACCTGCGAGCACTGGTGTCCCCGAGTCCTTCATCTGGAGGAAGCTTCCTGTTCCAGATGCCTCACAGAGCCCCTTTTTTCCCAAGCTGTCCTGGGCTCAACCCACATTCACACCGATGGGGTAATCTGCCGGGATGTGAAAGAACGAAACCACGTGCTGTGTAAGCAGACGTGGCCATGGAGCACTGTGAGGCTGCAGTCGGCTTGAAGTTGTTTCCACAAGGCGGTTAAACAAATGCCACGGTGCTGGGTAGGGGTCTGCAGCACCCACCTTCTGTCACCACTTCAGAAGCAGCCGAGGAGTCAAGCCAAGGCCAGTCGCCCTGGGCAGCCCCCCAAGAAGCACGGCACTGGGCGGGAGGGGTTCTGGGTTTTCTCCTCACCAGGCGAAGCAGGGGCTCCGTCCTGGGTGTGGGGCTCGAACGGTCTCTGCAGCTGCGTGGCTGGGCTTTGCCACCGTGGGGCATCAGAGGCCCACCGAAGGGGTGCGGCTGGGGTGCTCCAGCCAACGGGCTTTCCAGAAACTGTAGGTGGGTCTCTGGAGGCAGTCGAAGCCTCCACGGGGAAAGTGGGACAGCAGAATCGGGAAGGCTGCAAGGGGCTCGGGCGGAGGAGGAGAGGCTTGAGCCAGGCTGGTCACACAAAGGCAGGAAGGATCAGAGCAGCCAGGGGGTCCGTGTGGGTCCATCCGCGGATCTGCAGGTCACCTGGGCAGAACCCTGCCGGTGTGCATGGCGTGGCAGATGTGTGCGCCGTCTGTTCTCGGCTACACCCCCGAGGGTCTGGAGGCCAGAGGGTGCCGTGGCCCAAGAAGGGCCCATCCCCACACCCACGGTGTGGGTCCCACTCTCCCTGGGCCTAGGAAATGTCCCTCGCTCCTGTGAGGCAGTGAAGGGAGACACCGGGTCTCACACAGCCACGTCCCCAGCACCTGTATCTGGCAGCATCTTGGGGAGGGAAAACTGGGAGCCCGCCGAGCTGAAGGGCGACCCCGCCAACGGGGCTGCTCTCTGGTGGGTGAGCAGAGCTCATGAGCGGGTGGCTACAGGCTCCAGCCGCCTCTGACCCAGGCACACAGCGGTCAGCACGCCTCGGCACACGCGTCCTTCACAGGGGGCGCCGAACCTGGCACCAGGCTCCCGACGCGAGTGGGATCCTGCTGATGCCCTGTGGAGCGCTCCCTCCAGCCAGGCTCAGCGGCTCTGCTGTCCTGTGGCTTTGCTTGTTTGCTCCTCGTGCCCCTCAGGGAACAAACCAGGGCCGCTCCCCACCACAGCCCTCAGCAGGCTCCCTGAATCCCAAGGCCGGGCTTCTGCACCCAAGCACTTTGCTCCCACTGGGCGGGGCTGGAGAAAGACGGAGACGCGGGAGCAGCCAGGGCGGTCTTCACTCCTCCTCACACGTGCTCTAGACTCCAGGCACCGTGCGTCTGCACCTGGGATGTCCCGGTGTGGAAGGAACCGCAACAGAAATGTCCTGGCTGGGCTCAGTGACAGAAAAGGCCCCCCGTGACTGCTGAGCTGGTATTGAAGAGTCTATCCTCAACATCAGGAAATCCAAGTGCCCACAGGCCGGTACGCACATTCAGGACGGATAGGCACTCGTGTGGAGATGGTCTGGACCCCAAGTGGTGCTGCGGGTCACCCAGCACCGGCGGCCACCAGCGCGTGTCCCCTAGTGGCTGCACACAAGCCCTGGTGCTGTCCCCTTCACAGTGGGAACGTGGATAGGACCACGTGTCTTTCTCCCTCCCCCACGCCCACAGAGGGTGCAGAGTGTGCCTCCGGGTGCCTGCACTCTGGGCAGGGGCAGGCCTATGCCCATGACGGGTCACTCCGTGGAACCCGCCAGCCCGCCCCGGCTGTCACACAGACCACAGTGGCGTTCACATGATGACCCGTGCTGCCCTGTGGCTGCCGGACGGTACCCTCCTGAGGATTAGGGGGCTGCTCTCTGCCATCGCCCGACCACATGGCAGCTGAGTCTGTACCCTGGGTCAGGTGTACTTTGTGGGGGAGCCTAGGAAACAGCCACTCTGGCAGGGCCACAAGCCAGCCCTCAGAACCAAGGTCTGGGGCAGAATCCTTCAGCTTCTCCAAATCTCACATCCTTCCTCGTCCACAGGACTCCACGGGTCTCTATGACAACCAGAAATACCCACTGCAGGGCCTCTAGCCTCTGTTCAAAGTCAAGCTGCCCCTCCCTCCCTGGGCCCGCCCCCTCACTCCTATGGGGAAATTCTTTGAACCAAGCCTCTTAGTGCTGGGTGAAGTTTCCTTCCTGAGGCAGCAATCACACTCTCATCTCAGGATCATGACCTGCTAGAAGGAAGATTCCAGAAAGAGTCTGATTCAAACGAGAATCAGAAAACCTCACATGCTTGCTAAGACTGTGTGAACGGCCATTCGATCAGCAGAAGGACCTGATTAGCCCTTAGCAAGGGCTGTCCTGCCAGCCGAGGGACCACTATTAGGATTTCCAGACTGGGGCAAGGACCCTGTGGCGATTTTGCCTGAAGAAGAACTTGAAAGGAGGCAGAATGGTGGTTCCCAGCAAAGTGGTGCCTTTCCCTTTCCACTTTCTTGGAGAAGCCCTCCAGGAGTCTCTACAATGCCAACACTGAGGGTCTCCCTGTGGACACCCCCCGGCCCCCCGCTGCAGGGCATGCCACACACGTGTGTTTCTGGCGGGGTCCAGCCCAGGAGAGAAGCCAGCAGCTCCACGGGGCCCTTCTGCCTGGAAGGCCCGGCTCCTGGGACAGTGGATGCTGGCCTCACTGGCAGAAGGTGCACCCGCCCATCACAGCGGGCTCTGCACCTGCAGCCTGACATCCCTATTCACCACTTCATCACTGCCGCTTAGTTTAGAGGGCTTTCCGCCACTCAGGGAGCCTTGGAAAGCAGGCATGTTGCCCACGCCCCTCTCCCGCCAGTGTTGCTCCGACATCCCAAGGCAACCCTGCTACCCACGAAGCCAAAGGGATCATGATCTCACAGCCGACGCTGGAGCTCTGAGGATGAGTGTCCACTTCACCCTCTTGCAGACAAGCAGCGCATTTCACAGATGCTTCAAAGCCCGGTGCTGGAGACACAGGAGGGGCCCAATAAACGCCTGCCCCATGAATGGATGCCACTAACATTTGCTGCAGGCATGTCTCTTTGTGGAGCACCCTCGGCCCTCTGCAGAGCTGCAACTTGCACCCCACTCAGGAAGGCTCAGCAGCCAGAGCTGGTGGAGAGCCCGCCTGGGGAGGGCAGGGAGTCCACTGGGCACCCGCAGCAGGCTGTGGGCTCTGCCAGGCAACATGTGGCAGGCAGAGCTTGGCACAGCAGGCACTGTCCTCAGGAATGCATCCCATGGTCACAGGGGGTCCGGAAGCTTCCTGCTGCAAGAAGCTCACCAACGCCAGCCAACGGGGAGCACTACCCGAGAAAGACACAGCCCGTGGGGAGGTAACTCAGAGTCTACAGTTATAGATGGGGGCTAAAGCGCCATGAGCAAGAGAGAGGCAAGGCAAGAGCAGGCTGGCACGCGAGCGCATGTGCGTGTGCGTGTGCGTCCAAGGGACCCCCAATTTGGTGAGGGGAGGTCTGGCTGTGGCTGGGAATCTGGCCAGGGTGGCAGTGGTGGGATGGGTTGGGAAGGGCCGTGTGCAGGTCGATGAGCTGGGGCAGGAGACCCACCATCTGAGGCTGGTGCTACAGAAGGACAAGGGGGTCTGATGACCAAGCACACATGTATTAGGCACCTACTGCATGCTGGGCTCTGCTTGGGACTGTGGGCGCAAAAATGGAAGGAAAAAAAACCCAGACAAACCCCTGCTCCCGTGGAGACCCAGACAAGGAACAAAGTGAGGCTTTCACGACAGAGTACGTCAAAGGGCAAGAAGCATACGGAGGAAGAAGTATGAGAGGAGGTTGAGTTGGGGGCCGCAGGCTAAACAGGGGGCCCAGAAAGGCCTCACTGGGAAAGCGTCCTGTGAGCCAAGACCCGAAGGAGGTATAGGAGGGAGCCAGTCCCACGGCGTCTGGGAAGGGTGATGGGGAGGCGGAAGCAGTACAGGCCAAGGTCCTGTGGTAGCAGCAAGGTTGGAACGTCTGAGGAGTAAGGAGGCCGGAGCGACGGGAGTAGACACATGGTGGGAATGACCAGGTCGGGGTCACGGGTCAGATGGGGCCTCTGGGAGGTCCTGGCTCTCCTCTGCGCGACTCGCAACTTGACCAGATCCACTCATCAAGCCCAGGAGTCTTTTGGAGGAGTATCTACGATTTTCTAGGTATAAGATCGTATCATCGGCATACAGAGAAAGTTTGATATCTTCTTTTCCAGTCTGGATACACATTCTTTCTTTCTCTTGCCTGACTGCTTTGGCTAGGACTTCCCAGACTATGTTGAATAGAAGTGTTTCAGTTCTGAGAGGGAATGCGTCTCAGCTTTTCTCCACCGAGGATGACATCGATTGTGGGTTTGTCATTGAGGGCTTTGATTATTTTGAGGACTGTTCCTCCTATGCTTATTTTGCTGACAGTTCTTATCACGAAGAGATATTGGTTTTTATCAAAGCTTTTTCTGCATCTATTGAGATGATCATCTGATTTTTATTTTTAGTTCTGTTTTTGTGGTGAGTCACATTTATTGACTTGCATATGTTGAAACACCCTTGCATTCCTAGAAGAAAACCCACCTGACTATGGGGGATTTTTTTTTTAATGTGCTGTTGAATTTGGCTTGCAAGTATTGTGTCGAGGATTTTTGTGTCTATGTTCTTCAGGGATGCTGGGCTGTAATTTTTGTTGTTGTTGTGTCTTTTCCCGGCTTTGAGAGCAGGGTGATTCTGGCTTTGTAGAATGAGTTAGGAAGAAATACCCCCTTTTCAATTCTTCTGGAGAAGCTTCAGCTTTCCTTTGAAAGTCTGGCAGAATTCAGCTTTGAGTTCATCAGGTCCTGTTTTTTTGTTGGGAGATTTTTAATTACTGTTTCAATTTTGCTACTTATTATTGGTCTGTTCAGGAGTGTTACTTCTTCCCGATTCAAGATTGGGGGGTGGTATGTTTCCATTTCCTCTAGATTGTCTAGTTTGTTTGCAGAGAGGTGTTCATGATCTTGAATAATCTTTTCTATTTCTATGGTATCAATTGTAATGTCTCTGTTTTCATTTGATTGAGCTAATTTGAATGATCTTTTTCTCTAATTAATCTAGCCAGTGGTCTATCAATTTTATCTTTTCAAAGAATCAACTTTTTGTTTCATTAATCCTTTATATTTTTGTTTCAATTTCATTTAGTTCCCTCTGATCTTCATTATTTCTTTTCTTCTGCTAGTTTCGGGTTTGCTCATGTTTTTCTAGTTCCTTGAAGTGTGATGATAAGTTGTCAATATGTGACATTTTAATCTTTCTAGTGTAGGCCTTAAGGGTTATAAATCTTCCTCTGAGCACAATAACTGGTGTTGTCATTCATTTCAAGGAATTTTAAAATTTCCATCTTGATTTCTTATTGTTGACCCAAAGATCATTTAGGAGCAGACTGTTTAATGTCCATGTATTTGTTTAGTTTTGTGAGTTCTTGAAGTTAATTTTTAGTTTTATTCTACTGTGGTCTGAGAAAGTGCTTGATATGACTTCGATTTTTTTAAATTTACTGACTTGGTTTGTGGTCTATCATACGATCTTGGAGAATGTTCCATGTGCTGATGAGAAAAATGTATATTCTGTAGTTTTGGATTAGAATAGTCCATAGAAGTCTCTAGGGCACAGTTTGCTTAAGGGTCCAATTTAACTGCAAGATTTCTTTGTTGACTTTCTGCCTTGATAATCTATGTTTTGCTGTCAGTGGAGTGCTGAAGTATCTCATTATTATTGTTTTGCATTCTATCTCTTTTCTTAGGTCTAGTAGAATTTGTTTTGTAAAACTTGGAGTTCTAGTGTTGCATATATATATTATATATATATTGTATATATATAATAAATTGTTACATCTTCTTGTTGGATTGATCCTTTTATCATTATATAATAATCTTGTCTTTTTTACTGTTGTTAATTTAAAGCCTGCTTTATCTGATGTGAGAATGGCTACTTCTGCTCATTTTGCTTTTTGTTTACATAGAATGTTTTCCCACCCCTTTACCTTGAGTCTATAGCAGTCTTTGTGTGTTGTCTCTCTGGAAGGCAGAAGATATTAGGACTGTGCTTTTTTATCCATTCTGCCAATCTACATATTTTAACTGGAACATTCAGGCCATTTATGTTCAGGGCAAATAATGATATGTAAAGTACTATTCCATTCATCATGTTGTTTGCTACCTGGTTCCTTTTTCTTTGCCTTCTCTATGGTGTTGGTGTTCTATAAGCCCTGTAAGCTTTATGATTTCCAGTGTTTTTCTACTGGTGTATTCTGATCTTTTGTTTCAATATTTAGAACTCCTTTGAGTATTTCTTGTAGAGCCGGTCTTGTGGTGACAAATTCCCTCAGTTTGCTTGTCTGTGAAAGACTTTATTTCTCCTTGGTTTATGAAACTTAGTTTTGCAGGGTATAAAATCCTTGCCTGTTATTCTGTTTGAGGAGATTGAAGATAAGGCCCCAATCCCTTATCCCAGGGTTTCTGCTGAGAAGTCTGCTGTTAATCTGAAAGGCTTATCTTAGGTAAGTTATTAGATTCTCTTGTCTCACTGCTTTCAGAATTCTTGCCTTTACATTAACTTTGCATAACCTGATGACTACATGCCGTGGGGATGACCTTTTTGCAATGAAATCTTTCAGGGGTTCTTTGAGCTTCTTGTATCTGGATGTTTAAATCTTTGGCAAGGTCAGGGAAGGTTTCCTCAATTATTCCTTCAAATTGGTTTCCCAAACCTGTTGCTTTCTCTTCTTCCTCAGGAACACCTATGATTCTTAGGTTTGGACAGTTTACATAATCCCTTATTTCTTGGAGTCTTTGTTCCATTCTCTTCTTTTTTCTTTATTGTATGATTGGGCTAATTCAAAGCCTTGTCTTCAAGTCCTGAGATCCCTTCTTCTACTGGTTCTAGTCTACTGTTAAAACTTTCCACTGCATTTTGTACTTCCCTAAATGGGTCTCTCATTTCTAGAAGTTCAGCTTGTTTTTGTTGTTGTTGTTGTTATTTAAGTGTCTATCTCTTTGGAGAATTTTCATTCATGTCCTGAATAATTTTTTTTCTTTATGCTGACTTTCAACTTTTTCTTGGGTCTTATTGGGCAATTTTATAATCAACCTTTTGAATTATATCTCTGGAATTTCAAATATTCCTTTTTGGCTAGGATCTGCTTCTGAAGAGTATATGCTGGTGCACACTGCTTCAGTACTTTTCCCCCTGAACTCCTGAAGAGGTAATGCAGACTTTTGGAGGTACCGAAGAACTGTTTTTTCATATTGTCAGAATTATTTGTCGGGTTCCTTCTCATTTGGGTAGATTATTTCTTCTTATCTGAGGTTGGCCAGGGACTGATACAGGCATGATAGGGCTCCCTTGCTTACATATAGCCTCAGAGTGGTGAGGATGTGGCAGTGCTATGCTGGGTATCTGAAGTGTGCTAGGTGCCTAAAAGCATCCTGAGTGGCCAGAGTGGCTTGGAGAGTGGTGTTAGCTGGGGTCTGGGATCAGATCTCCCCCAAGCTGAGGTATTCGATCAGATATAATGAGTTATGCCTATTAACCTCTGGCCCAGGAGGTGGCACTTTTGGGAGAGCCAGCTGCAATGGTGGCTGTGGATTTTCTGCCTGGCCTGTGTTGCCCCACAGGTAGTGTCCAAGTAGCTTAGGCAATGGGCAGCACCGTGAGCACTACAAAAGTTCTCTGACCATTTTGAGCCTTTGTTGGGGTTCAGGGGTAAAGTACTGAAGCAGTGTGCACCAGCATATACCCTTGGCTAGCCCGGTGGGGATTGGGAAGGAATCCCCAGCCACCAGGGTAACACTGCCATGCTGTGCCAAGGCTACACAGAAGAGTTTATCCGGGAAGTGAAAGGTTGCTAGGGATTCAAGTCCCACCCAGCTCCCATGCCATAGCCCCAGGCAGTCTGCATTCAGGATACAAAAGTGTGGCCAGTCCCAGGTCTTCTCACAGGAGCCCACCCCAGTCAGGAACTATCTGCTACAGAAGAATTTGTAGCAGAATTCATCCTGTTCACTCCCAGGCCGGCTAGAAGTTAACCAGCAGCAAGGGTTTAGCTCCCAATAAACAGTTGCTGGAGCTGCTGGGGCTTTTTTTTCCCTGCACTTCCGCTTCATGTGGTTTTCAGAAGAGAATGGCTGTGGGCTGTGGAGTCCTGTGAGGCTCAGAGGCCTTCAACATCAATCGCAGAAGCACAGAACTCCTGAATTTTCCTCACTCACCTCCCTGGCTGCGTCTGGAGGTTGCTTGTGGTTTATGCGGTGTTTCAGGTGAGTCTGGTGAGTTCCAAACCAGGCTGATTGGTTTTTCCTTTCTGGGCACACTGTAGGTCCGGGTGCTTCTCTGAGGAGTCACGGGGTGTACTGCGTGACTTCTTCCTCTCTGAGTGCTGAGGAATGCTCCCTGTTTGGGTGGACTCCAGGACAGAAACACAGTCTGGCTGCTTCCCTTCGGCCATTTTAATCCTATCTCCTCCACCCCCTTTTAAATACACAAGGGTTTACAGAAGCAGAAATCGGACCTCCTGGGTTTACTTTTCTGTCTCTGGTGTCAGGCCCTGTCTCAGTCATGGGCCCTGCAGCCTGTTTCACTACAACAGGATTAGACTGTGACCCTGGCGCCAGGTCCACCAAGGCAGGACTGGCTCAGGATGTGGGGGTTCAGGCCCGGCCAGTCCCAGGGATCTGAGTATGGTGCAGGCTGCCCCCAGTCTCCTGTGCTCAGGCCAGGACCTCAGGACCTGCCCACATCAGGTGCTTGTCCTTCTGCTGAATGTGCGGGTTACGACAGACAGCTTCCTGCCCTGCACAGTCCATGGAAGCTCACTCTCCAAGGGACTGTTTTCCCTCACACCAAGTGAGACCCAAGACAGTTCCAAACTGTTTCTTTGAAGACAGGTGAAGTGCTCTTTGCTTTATTCATACTGTTGCCATAAAAACAACACTCTAGAACTCAAATGCAATCATGCAGGAGACTTGATAGCTTCTCACGGCTCTCTGCAGAGTGACACAGGAGGTGACTCGGGGGATGCTGGGCCTTAGGCAGGGCCCAAAATGACAGTTTAGGTAACGATCATTTCTAACACGGTCATCTTCCCGTGCTGGGCATTGTCCTGTGTGCTTTACTTATGTTTCTAGTTTAATCCTCATAGGAGGTCTGTGAGGTAGGGGAGGTCATTACTCACATCATACAGATGAGAAAACTGAGGTGCAGGGAGGTCAATGAGGTGTCTGTAGTCTGGTGAGTGGCAGGGCAGGGGTGGAGCCTGACAGCTTGGTGCCTGGTGCACCTTCTGTTTGGCAACATGACACCAAGGTGGGGAGGGACTTGGCCGCCAAAGGGACAGAGGAAGGCCAGCAGGCAGAGAGGGTACAGGGCTGGGCAGACCCCATGGGATGGACTGCGGTGAAAGGTCTGGACTTATTCTAGGAGCAGTGGGTCACACCGATGTAAGGAGGCGGCCTGCAGAGACAGTTCCAGTTCGGTTGCTGCAGAAGGTGTGACCTGCGGGGCTGGGGCTGCCAGAGGCATTCTGCCTCCACTCCCAAGGGCCTAAGACACTGGGCTTCCTACAACCAGAGCTTGAAAACTCCTAGTCTAGAAAGTTCTCTCTACATTCATTGTACACTATCAGAGCTCACCTAAGCCAAGGCAGGGTGGGCTCAGCAATGATAAGGACGTGGCCAGGAGGAGTCAGAGGACATAGGGACAAAGGCCATGGGCACGGAAAAGGGCAAGGGTCTGGGAGCACCCAGGCAAGCCCAAGACCGAGGCCCAAGCAGGGGGTGACCTGCAAGCCCCGGAAGCCTGCTTCCCACCGCCTCTCGGGCTCCCCCCTCCCGCTCCCCCTCCTTCTCGCTTCTCGGTCCCTCAGCCATCCCAGGCCACTGCCAGGACCTGCACTTAGCCCCCCCCCAAGCCACTTCCTGCGTGGGGTTTCCTGCGTGTCTTGCCTCCTGGCACCTGTGCCCTTCCCCGGCACTATTTTTCTCCAAAGAGAACAGGACACCCCCCGAACGTATGTCTCCTCTCAATGGGCTGTGCTCTTCCACACGAGCGAGGCTTTCAGGTGGGTCTCCCCGCTTAGTCAAGGCTGTGTCCCCGGGGCCTGGCTGCAGTGGGTGCTTGGGAAGCGGAGGGACCCGGGACAGCGCCGCAGGCAGTATGCGAGGGGCAGTGGCTTGGGGGGCGCTCCACGTCAGTGGGACTTGCTCTCAGTCCAGGAAAAGCCACCAATGGAAACCTGGGGTGGAGGGAGCAAGTGACCTCCAGCGGCCGCAGGTGTTTCACTGTTTTGCAGGTGACCCATGTGGCGGTCCTTTGCTCTCCCCCAAGACACCCACATGACCGGGCTGGCACCGAGGCCGAGGGGGATGGCGGGATGCCTTCATTTTAGAGGGGCCAGCCCAGCACACCACTGCTTGTGGTGGCCAGGAGGCCCTGAGACTCTACCCGAGCAGTGATCCAGAGGGCTGGACACAGCTGTGCAGGGCACTGAGGGGTCTGGAAGCGGGGGGGTCAGAGGACAGGACACAGGACACAGCATGAGACCACCGGGGAGCATGTCTGTGCACCGCGGGGTCAGAGGACAGATGGCACGAGACACCTGTGGAATGTGGCTGTGCACCATGGGGTCAGAGGACAGGACACGGCATGAGACACCTGGGGAACATGGCTGTGTACACAGTGCCAGAGGACAGATGGCACAGGACGCCTGGCGTGTCCAACCATGAGTCAGGGTGCTGCGTTTGCCTTCCAGAGGAGCGTCTTCAGGCTGCCTACTGGAACTCATGGCTGCCCTCACTCTGCGGGATCCGAGGAAGGTGACAGCAATGGAGAGTGGCTCTGAATGCCCTAAGCGGCTGAGTGTGAACAAGGTGGAGCTGGAATCAGCTCTGTCCCCATCATGTGCCCTTGGTGGGACTGAAGCGGCCACAGCGTTTCTCAAGGCACCCACTCAGCTCAAGGGAGCCAACCTGGCCTCAAACTTAGAGGGCCCGGACCTGGCCCCAAGCACCCGCTCCCTCCCACACAGGAAGTGCTCACAGGGAGCCTGGAGAGATCACGGGCACCGCTGAAGTCAGTCAGTTTCTGCGGGCCTGCAGGGTTCACCTGGGCAATGACCCCATCCAGCATCAGCACCGTGGCGAGACGGTGACTCGACCTGCAGGACGGGGCTCCAATGCAGACCCAGTCCGCCCTGGAGTCCCCAGTGCCTCTGGTGACTCCCGACTGGTGTGTTGGGCTCCAGCTGCAACAGCAAGGCACTGAACGCAGCCCTGGGCCCCAGCCAAGATACGCCCGCCTTCCCGGTGTGGGAGCCACCTCCAGGCCAAGTACAGACTCACCTCCACATCCACAACCACACCACAGTCAGCCTGAGGGGAAGCCTCACCTGGCCCACATCCAGCTCGAGATACTCTCCACAGGAGGGGTGTGGCTGGAACACTCTGGAAGGGAAGCACATGGGCCTGGGAGAGTGTGGTCCATGCCAGTCCCCAGAATGGACGTGGGAAGAGGCAGTGCAGGCCAGACAGTACAGGGCTGATTACCCGCAGCAGTGTGTTCCTCTTGGCACGCCTGAGAGCAGATGGCACCGGGTGCTCATTTCAGATCCTGGCATGAAAACAGTTGTCAGCTGTGGGCCCCGGATGGGGCTGGCCGTGGGTTTCCCACCAGGGGTCCGGGCACAGCCCTCTCCCCAGGGCTGTTCTGAAGATTAGGCGGTGGATGGATGTAAGAAGGCTCTGCAAGCCTCTGAAAATGTGGCAGGGCCAGGTGTCCCAAGAGGAAACCCCAGAGAGGACCGTGTGCCCTGTGTGGGGTACAGGGATGGGAGCTGGGGTTAAGACGGTGGTCGGGGTGGCAGAAGGGCGGTTTTAAGTCACCACAGCCAAGGAACGCAGCTGCAAGAGGGAAGGGGCATGTGCTCAGTGTGGAGGGCGGTGCTCGTACTCCTGGTGGGAAACCCACGAGGGAGGGAGACTGAGGGAAGGCTGCCGGGCTGGGGGCCAGTGCCACTGGCAACAGCGAGGCGGGGCCATGGGACCTCTGCCCCGTCAGCCCTGCTGTGCACACCCCGGGTGACATGTGTGACCGGAGGCCGAGACAGACACCGTTGTCCACTAAGATGGACTCCAGGGCTAAGAAACAAAAGTGATTGACAGGTCGGGGTTCGGGGGGTCAGCACAGCAACCCCCCAATTCCTGCAGCCGCCAGAAAGACCACACTCTCGCTAAACACCCTAATAGTAGGAGTGACTGGCAAATGACTGGGTCCCTCCTCACTCTGATTTACAGCCCAGACCCCCGCAGCCCTGCTGGACAGGGCACCGGCCTCTCAAATGTTCTTTCCTGATGAGGCCTGCAGACCTCAAGCCGTCCAGCAGCTTCTAGAGGCTGCATATCCAGTTTGCCTCTTAACATAAAGAGCCAAATTCCGCCTCATCTGAATGCTAAAGCTCGCCCCAAAGTGAACATGGGATGCATGCTACCCACGTTTACCCGTGGCACACATGCTCAACTCCCTTGTACGAACGTACAGCTTTCCCCCCAGCTGCTGAAGGCATGTGACTCTACTGTGCTACGGCCCTGTGAGGCACAGACCCTGGCCTGTCCTTCCCTCTTCGGAGAGAGAGACCTCCAGTCCAGCCAGAGACCGTTCCTGATGGCGCCAAGAGGACCTTCCTTCCTGTCTGCAGCCATCCCAGGGCCTTCTGGATGACAGCCGGGTGGTCCCCACGGTGTGTGAGCCGCAGCCTCGACGGCAGACGTGAAGAGACAAGAACACCGGCTCTCTGGAGAACGGCCGAGTCCAGGCGCGCGCCACAGTCATGGCGGAGGGCAGGTGAGTGGGTGCGGATGGCCCAAGACGGCTGCGCAAGGTGGGTCTGAGGAATCCACCCCTCGGAGAGGGGTGGGTGAGGGTGGAGCACACTGGGGCTGCAGGGCTCGAGGTCAGCAGAAAGATAATCCCACCATTGATTGTTGGGCTGCTGAACCATTCGTGCCTCTGCGAGTGAGGCGTCCTGGTGAGGAAGAAAACCAGCTGGGACCTGAGGCAGACGATCTAGACAAGCCGTCAGTATGCGGTCCGGTCCCAAAGCACCGATGGGGGCACGGCACGGCCCCTGCCAAGGCTGCCTGTGGTGTAGCTGCCCGATGGATGTGGTTCCAGGCCTTGCCTACTGCCGGCCTCTAGATTGGGAACCGGTCTCTGCATTCAGAAGCTCGTCTCTAAACACAGGGGAGGCTGTGTGGAGGAGACCCTCTTCCCGACTTGCTGCATCGTAGCTGCCAGAGAGCCGACACGGGCATCCACTCCCTTCATCTGGGCTGCCCTCCTGGTCACCAGCCTGCCAGTGCAGAGCCCACATCTGCTGGTCTGTATACACGCAAGCCTCTTTCTGGCTGAGCGTGCTTGTCAGGGTGCCGGGGATCCACATGTGCCCTGCCAGGGGCCCTGGGATCCTGAGCCTGGACGTCCTGGGAGGAGGTCTGTCTGTGCGTGGTGGGGGTGCCTCATGGACAGAGCTGCCAGGCTCAGGCCAACAGGCGAGATCTGACTCCTGGACCACGTCACGCAGCTCCATCTGGGCCAGGCCCCACACGTGTTCAGGGTGGGCCGCTCAGAATGGAGTCAGGGCTGTTCACTGCCCACACAGAAGCTCCCAGAGAGGCTGACGGGCAAGGACCAAGGGTTTCACACCACGGGCATCCAGGAGCACACTGGAAGTCCTGCAGGTTAGGACATGTTCGGGGCCGGTCAGCAGGCCCGCTCTCACACTTAACGAGGTTCTCTGACACTGGCCCAAACCCTCAAGGCTGCAGAGACGCACAGGTTGCCTCTCTAGACCCAGCACTCTTGTGTGTCCCAGAGGAAGGATGGTGTGCTGCAGGCTCGGCAGCCAGGAGCCTTCTCGTGCAGTCAGGGGGCCACAGCATTGCCACCACCATCAGCACACCCAGCAGCAAGGGGCAGCCGACATTCCACTATAAGGTGGTCATTTCACAAGCGGTACAGAAAGAGCTAAAGGAGAGAGGGTCAGGGTGAGTGGCCCCTGCGCACCAGCCTGTTTTTGTGAGGACCAACAAACCACACAGGCACGCGTGGACTAAGCCTGGGGCCTGGTTCCAGCAGGAGCAGGTGCAGAGCCTGGCAAGGCACGACTGGAGTCTCCCTCTTCCGTGGGGCCTATTTGACCCTCCCCGAAGGGAAACGGCTCTGGGTGAGGGCAGCCACGACGCTCACTCTCCCCAGGCAGGTCTGAGAAGTGGCTCCCAGGCCACACCGCTCAGACACAACGTCACATACCAGGGATGCCCTGTAGGTGACACAGGGCCTGGGGCGGGGGGCACAGGATAGCCTAGAGCCCATCACCAGCCTCCACGGAGCCACCACCTCAAAGGCTCAGGCTCCTCGTCTAAGGAGCAGCCCTGGACAACGGCCTTGGCACTGAGGCTGGGAACTTCAGCTACAGAGAAGCACAGCAGACCCACAGACGTCCTCTCACACCAAAAATACCTCCTGGAGACTCATCTTCTGACCCTCATTCCAAAATTCCTGAAGCACTGCTTGCTAACACCCACCTAGCCAACATGCCATAATAGGAGCCATGTTTATCCTCCTGTCCCAGACACTGAAAGCAAATCTGTGAAACCATCTTCAGACGTGGGACATTCGCAGGCACAGCTGTCGCCAAGAGAGGCAGAGCCAGTGGGGTGGCTTCCATTGCTGTCCCTGGGCTCTTGGGCCTCCTCCTGCCTGAAAGGGTGGAGTTTCGAGTCTGGGAAGGCCACAGGGGCTAGTGTCTCCAGGCCAGAATCAGAGACAGAGGGAAGAAAGCTGCTGTGGGGGGTGGGGCTGGAGAGACAGAGGTCTGGAGATCGGCAGAAGGGCCCCCTCGAGTCTGCAGCCGAGAACTGACCTGGGCATGGTATCAGGAAGATTCAAGGTTGGGGAAAGGACCACCCACAGGGAGAAGGCAGGGCAGCCTTCGAGCCCACCTTCCACAGCAGAACGTCCCGTCATAAACCGCAGCACGGAACAGAGAAGGAGAAGGGCTCCATGGAAGGGAAACCCACCCTACAGGAAAGGCTGCCCAGCCCTGCCTGGCAAGGCCGCAGAACACCAAGGCGGGTGGGGTCTCAGCCGCCTGGAGGAATTCCAGACGAGGTTCAAGAATGTCTGAAGGAATGATGCCGGGACACAGCACTCCACAAGGTAAACTCACAGAGTCAGCATCCAGTGGAGTGTGGCCAGGCACGCCAAGAAGCCAGAGACGCCTCCAAAGCATCAACCAGTCCCATGGAGCCCACCCATCACTGTGCAGAGGTGAGATCAAGAGTCCCAGGTGCTCCCATTCAGATGGGCAGGGGCAGGAGGCCGCTGGAGAGAGAGGGAGCGAGAGTCCCTCTCCCCAACTCGTGTGGTTTCCTGGCGGGCTGGGCTTCTCTCTGAGAAGGGGGCTCTCAGAAGACCAGGACTGGAGGGCAGGAACAAGCTCCCAACCAGAAGCATGTGCCCGCAGGCCTGTCCACCCTGACCCGGTGGCCAGAGGTTGTGTGAGGCACTGCACAGAGAGGGCTCTAAGCTCGGGTCTGGGCTGAAGTCACACCCTCCCACCTCCCCCGGAAAACACCCACCTGCCCCGGTCACAGGTTGAAGAGAAGCCGCAAGGCCCAGAGAGGACACACCAGGCCTTGTGGGACGGCAGGACAGCTCACAGGAGCCATTCAGCGGGGAGCGGCGCAGAGCACGGCACCATGGTGGCACGACTGCTCTGCGGGAGGTGGCCAGGTGTCCTGTGAGCTGCTACCAGGTGCTTCAGCCACGCCTAGAGTCAGAGGTTCTGGGTGACGACCTCTTTACAACAAGCAGGGCACAGAGGCAACGGTGGGGGGTGTGACTGGGGAGCTAAGCTCAATGCACAGTCCGCTGGGGCCGGAGCAGAGCTCTCTGGCGACACACAACCCCGCTGCTGTGCCATGAATGAGGACTCGCGGCGGTTGTCATTTGGAATTCTGCTACTCTTGGGGGGGTATTAAAGCTATACGGCTCAACTAGGATCTTAGTTTTTGCTGCATTGCTTTTTTCCAGGGTCTGTAAGCAGGTCACACTGGCAGTTCTCCCAAATGCCGCAGGGGATTCCCTCAACACCCAGACCGAGGCCCACATGTGCCGCACCACACAAGAGCTTGGACCTGGCTACCCACAGCTGCAGCTCGCTGCTCCCAGAAGCTCCTTCTCTCTGCTCCTGGGCGATCTGCCCACAGCCACCCGTGGCAACAGTGCCATGGACCCAGGCACCCATGGCCTCTGCTGGCCATCTGTGCCCCTAGCACCGTCTGTCTCTGACCATGGCTCCCCACACACTCCAACCTCTCCCTGCAGACCAGTCCTCAGGCCTCCGACAAGCCAAGCTGGGAAAGAGACCACACGCCCATCCCACCCCCCAAGACCTGCTCTGGTAGGAGGAGTCAACCAGTGGGAAATGGCAGGAGAAATGGCTACATCTCCAGAGAGGGTGGGACCTTTCCCCAGGGAAAGCCTGGGGCTCGTGTCACAGCTGGTGCCTGAGGGGACACGCTCTGCTCCAAGGGATAAGGAGCTGTGGCCCAGGACATCTGCTCTGAGGCCCACGCCACCCCCACCTACCCGTGGGCTGCTCACCACCCGGTCATCGGGGTCACCACTGCCCGCGGGGAGGGGCCTTGGTCTAGGGACCAGCCAAGGGCGGGGCCGAACCCAGACCCCAAGCATGATGGCCTCGCCACATGGGAATGGGCTGCTGGGACTTGGGCCGGGTGGCACCATGGCTCACCAGTCCCCCACGTGTGAGTCTGTGGTGTGTCCTTCCCTGCAGGCGGGGCCGTGGCTCCCCCCACATGAAGAGGCCCTCCTCAGATCTGAGACTGGGTTGTTCCCACTCCCGTCAGAACAAGTGCACTCGAAAAAAACCCCAAATAATGACAGATTATCCTGCCCACTCGAGAGCCAAAAAAACAGGAAGAAAGGCCCTGCCGAGCATCTGGGGACAATTACGCACCCCTCCGCTGGACCAAAGTTCCGCCCGGCAGGAGTGCCCAACCTACCCCTCCGTGTCCTGAGTAGACACCAGGGTAGGGTTGGCCCAGGATCCTGGCGAGGGCACTGCCCAGCCATCATCCGACCAACAGGCAGACACGTCCTCGGTCCCAACATGGGGCCAGCTGTGGGAGGGCGCCAGCTTGCAAAACTGGGGAAGAAAGAGCAAGGGGGCAGGTTCCGGTGCATGGGACGGTGGCCTGGGCTCAGCAGAGAGCCAGAGGGAGCCTCGGGTGAGCAGGACAGCCGGTGCCCAGGGACTGCAGGCCCAGCTCCCCGGTGGACGCTCCAGCTGGGGGCTGTGGGGCCGTGGAGAGTGTGGAGAGCGGATGGCTCCTTCAGCACATCAGGAGGGCACGCATGTCTGTCACCTCAGACGGAGGGTGGGCAAGGCCAGGTCTGAGCCCTTGCCCCGCGGTGCTGCCAGCCAGCCCAGGGAGAGGCAGCCACGCAGGAAAGCCAAGCTCATGGGCTGTGTAAGGTTGAGTGTCACAGCCCGCACTGCCCTATGGGAAGCCGAGGCAGGTGAGGCCGGGGGGGCAGAGTCCCTTGTGAGCTGGGCCAGACCTGAGCACCCCCACACCACACTTTGGGTCCCGGCCAGGGCAGCCGTGGAGGGGACCTCTGTGGGAACCCCGCTTGCACGAGATGCATAAAGAAGCGCTCCGGAGTTGACTGTGTTTCTTCAGGAGCATGGGGACAGGCCCTACGCCACGAGTGCTGGCTGCCCCGGGCTGCCCTGGGCCTGAGGCAGGACTTTCCTACAAGCCCTGCAAAGGCCAGAGCCTGTGCCTGGGCAGCTTCCCAGAGGGAAGACAGCTGGGCCCACGTGACCCTCCGACGCCCTGGGCCTACCCCAGGAGGGGGATCACGGCCACGGCATCGGCACTTGAGAGAGAATCCCGGGTCAGCAGTCACCTGGCCCAGGAGACACCCAGCAGGCCGGCCCTGGGCGGCTGCTGGGGCTCCCAGGCGCCAGCGCGTGGTGTGGGGCCGGGCACCGTCCCGGAAGGAGCGGGAGGGGGCGAGGGGCCCTGCCCAAGGCTGTTCCCCGGAGCCTCAAGGGCCCCCAGGCACCTGTCCTGGAAGCCAGGAGGGAGGAGAGGCCACGCCTGGGAGTGAAGGCTGAGCCTGGAAGCGGATGTGTGGGACATGGGCTCGGACAGGTCTCCCTCACGGCCCGAGGGGCAGGTTCCCAGGAACACTGCAGGCAGGCAGGCCCTGTTGTGGGAAGGCACACAGGCAGCCAGCCCCAGTTGGGTCTGTGGACCCAGAGTCACAGAAGACCTGGTAGGCTGGGCTCCAGACCTGCATCCTGCTCGAGGCCCTCGTGGCATCTGAGAGCCCATTCCCAAGAGGGGTCTGTCAGAGCCTGACGCAGCCCTCAGCCGTGGGTCCCTTCTTAGCTTCTGAAATTGCAGCTAGAAAAAAAGGGCACAACCCTCACTGTCCACCACTTCACAACTGCACGCATCTGTGCAGGTGCTTCAGAGATCAGGACACAGACCCTTCCCCACGGGAAGCTCCCTCCAGCCTCTCCCTGTCAAAATCCCCCAGGGTCACCCCTGCTCTGACTTCTGTCTCCACAGAGGAGTCCTGCTTGCCTTTGGGCCTCCCCAGATCACACACACACTCTCTTTGACACCTGGCTTCTTTCAGAAAAGTGTCTGCAAGATGCAGCCCTGCTTTCAAGGTGGTGTCTCTGTTCTTCCACCCCTGGAGAGCATCCCACTGGACATGCGCTTTGCTCCGCCCCCCACCGCTGAGGGGTTGTTTCCTGTTTGGGGCATCGTAAGACTTCCATGAACATGCTCGTGTGTTCCCTGTAGGTTTCTGCCTGGAGAAAAACGTCTCCCAGCTCAGAATGTCCGAGAGCTCAGATTTCTGACTTCTGGACGACACTGTAAGCAGTACTGACACTTAGTTCTTTGATCTTAAGCAACAGGACAGAGAAGTTGAAGCAAGTGCACAGACATGTGGAAACTCATGAAGTGACCTTGCACATGGCCTAGAGGGGCCGGACGTGTACGTGGACTCACAGCCACGGCTGTGGGCAGATCTCAGACTCTCCTGGACAGCTCGTCGCACAAGCAAGCACCAGGAAGCCTCAGCTGGAATGCCTTCCACAAGATGAAAGCATGGAAGGCATTCCAGCTGACACATACACCTGGCCTTGCACTGACCCCCGGCAGACACACGCACCGTGGTGAATTAAGAACCACTGGTCCAGGGCATTCAGGGGAGGGGAGGAAACGAGGAGATGAGGCTAGCAAAACAGATGAGGGTCGAGCCGCAAAGGACCTCGAACGCCAGGCTGACGCTTTTGGACTCTTCCATAGGCAACAGGGAGTTGCCAGGTGCTTTTAACGAGTGTCTCCGAGCATCCGCATAGGCATATGGTAGGTGTGGCAAAGCTGGCCTGCCACTGGGGGTTCCTAGTGGCGACTCTTAATCCCTTACATGTGGCAGGCAGGTGATGGGCACAGAGGGAGACCATGTGGTGGAGGAGAGTGAAGCATGGGGGCGAGGCCAAACTGCCAGAACGGCTCTGCCTCCTGTCTGTGGAACCTGGGGGACGCTAAGAAACCTCACTGCACCTCTCCTTGCCCATCTGTGAGGTGGAACCACTTGCACAGCACTGCAGAGATTAAATGGGCAAGCACTTAGAAGCGTCACACAAGCAAGCATCAGGAAGCCACAGCTGGAACGATTTTCGTGGGATGAAGGCATGTGGCTGGCTCGTGACACACACACATGGCCTCACACGACCCACAGCAGACACACATACCATGGACGAACATGCCCCACACACCTGCGGCGAGCAGGTATTCACAGGGCAGGCGAGCTCAAGGGCTCCCTGCTAGGTACCCAGGACGTGCTGGCGAGAAACCCTGAGCTTCTTGGTTACCGAAAAGAGACAGGAAATTCACAGGTCTCAAGTCCGCTGCCAGCTCTCTGCTGCCACAATCCCCAGCTGGACGAGCCGCCCAACACGCCCGAGTCCGGCAAGGCCTGTGAGGCGCCGGTGAGGGCTCCCAAGGGCCGTTTCCCGAGCGACAAGGAGTGCCACCATGGTGTGGGCTCTTCTCCCCTGAAGCCGGAGAGACACGACAGCAGCACCTGGGGTCTCAGAAGCACGGGAATCAGGTAGGGATTCTACCAGGAGAGTGGGGAGGGCTGCCCAGGCCACCGCGGCCGCCCGCGTGCTGGATCTGCAGCCAGGCCTGGGGCAGTACTCCCAGCTAGCGGGGTCGGGCCCAAGCCACGTGGCCCGTGCGCCCCTGGGACTGCGAGGAGCCTCCCTCTCGAAGGGACAGCGAGGGCTGGCCACCTGGCCTGGGAACAAGCAAGGTACCTGGGAAGCAGGTCCACACGGCTTACCTCCACGTACAGCAGGGGGAAGATCCCGACCCTGCCGCCCAGCACGCCTTCCGCCCAGTTGTCGTCCACTCTTCGGAGCACGGTCAGGACCTCATCCTAGTCCCGGAGCCCGCCGCGGGCAGACACACAACACAGAAGAGAGCAGGACACAGTTAGCGGGGGAGGCTGCAGAGCGTTCCAAAGACCACCTCGGAGGGGGAGGGGGCACTCTCCACCCGGACCTGACAACACCTCACCCCAGGCGTGCTCTCCTCCTCTCTGAAAGCCTCGAAGTTCACCGTAGAGTCTGAACTTTAAAGCTCACCTTCCATTACTCAGTGAAATGAAAATGTTTGGAATAAAAATGAATTCAGCTAAGTATAAACCGCTTTAAGATCCTGGCTCCATCAAAGAACAAAAGAACAGCCCGACCCAACTGCATTTATTTAGAGTCATGGGTACACAAAGCTTTGAATAACCCCTTAAGTTCTTTGGGGTCTCAAACAATACCAAGTCTAAAGCACAAGGTGGAGAGGATGAAGGCGAAAGGGAGAGGCAGGCCAAGGGAGGGAGGGTGCGCTTCCGGAGAGCAGGGTGGCAGACAGGCCATCTCGAGGCCGGAAGCGCTCAGGACACATCCCTTGTGCCAGGGGCCACCCAGACCAGTGACAAAGCGGTGAGAAAAGGGGGTGGGGGAGGAGCAGGGCTGAGACAAGATGGAGACCCACAAGGGCACGTGACCGGAGAGGGACCCTGGGGCAGGAGGACTGCACAGCTGCAGCAGGCGTCCAGGGGCAGAGACCACCACAGGGCAGCCCCGGGCCAAGCTGGCGCCCGTGCCGGGCCTTCGGCCGGCCTCATCCCTTCTTCAGAGCCACTTCCTCAGCACCCCGCGCGCCCGCCCTTCCCCCAGTTGGGAATCTGCTCACAGACCCAGGGTCTGTGTGCGGCTCTGAGGGGCTCAGGACTGCAGGGCCAGGAGTGGCCTCAGGGGGCTGCTCTGTTGGGGCCGGAGGTGTCACCTGCCTTTCCGAGGAGGCTCCGGCCTAGAGGCCTCTCTGGGGGTCCGAGGGAGACATCAGGCAGCGGGCTTCGTGAAGTCGCCAGGGAAGCTACTTTGCTGTGGGCCGAGGGGCCGTGCTGCCTGGGGTCCCCCAAGGCGAGGCAGGACGGTCCAGTGGGAGCCAGACCCGCCGGCCTCCCCAACGTAGGGCGGACAAGGCTCTCCCCTGCGCAGCTCTCCGAGGGCTCCTCTCAACCTCCGCTCAGGAGAAGACAGGAGACCGTGGAGGCCACCCGAGGCAGCCAGACCCTGTTTTTCTCTCCCCCATTCCCCAGCTTTAAAGATACCAAACAACTAAGTGACTTGTGACTTTAGAATACCTCATTTTCCAATTGATGTTACAGGCCAGAAAAATGCAAAAAGCATTCTAAGGGACTCAAGCCTCTTCGGGCTCAGGTCGGGGGATGCTCGGCAGGGCTTCCTTCCAGCAAGTCTCCGCCACGAGAGTGAGGGGCTTTTCTGATAACCATTAGGGACAAAGCGGAGAGCCGGCTTGCGGGAGACACTTACAGAAGACCTCTGTGCTCAGGACCCCGCTCGCCCCTCAAGTTTATGACCCACAGGGCCCCAAGCCCAGGGACAGACCAGCCCAGTCCAGATCAACCAAAGGGCCCTAAGATGTCACTGATCACACCAAGGAAATGAAGCCAAAGGCAAGGCAGAATTTTTCTAACAGTGAAATATCACAAAAAAGAAATGTAATGTTATAAAAATGAAAAGAAAAGAATGTCAGATTTATTTTGGCAAAAAACACAAAAGAAAATAATATCCACAGTTATTTAACACTGGTCTAGAAATTAGAGCCAAAGAAATAAAAGAAAATAAAACAAGAAATAAAAATGCGGGGAAGAAAGGCATACACTTTTCTGCCCAGAAAACCAGAGTGGCAACTAAATATTAGAATAGGAATTTGAGAAAGGCTGACATTTAAAAAATAAATACATAAAAACCACTGGCTTTCCCATGTACCAGTAGCAACCAGTTAGAAAATGTGATTAAAGTCGGCCAACCATTAAAAAAAAATAATGGCTGCAGGGCTTAAGCCTATAATCCCCGCGCTTTGGGAGGCAGGAGATTGCCTGAGCCCACGAGTTTGAGAACCATCTGGGAAACTTGGCGAGACCGCATCCCTACAATAAATCAAAAAATTAGCCAGGCATGGTAGTGCATGCCTATAGTTCCAGCTACTTGGAAAGCTGAGGCGGAAGGATTCTCTGAGCCCAGCAGGCCGGCACTGGGGTGGCCAGGAGTGTGCCACTGCACTCCAGCCTGGGCGACGGAGTGAGACTCCAACTCAAAAAATTTTTTAAAAAAATTAGTTCTCTAATCTACTGCATATGACAAAATTAATTCCATAAGGATTAAAGACATAAATGTGGGGTGGGGGGAGCAAACCCTTGAATGCTCAAGAAGAAAATACGTATAGATGTCTAATTCTGAAATGGGGAAGATATTTCAAGGTATAATAACACAGATTTGGCTACAACGAAACTAAATACTCTCTTTGAAAAGGCAGAAAGGCAAATAAACTAGAATAATACTTGCAGAGACAAATGCTTGAGTGACATGGGCTGCATATCTTTACCACATAAAGACTTTCAAAAAGTGGGGAAAATGACCAGCATCCTAATATAGGCCAAGGGCAAAAATCGGGGCATTCACAAAAGAAAAGCAAACTGCCACTAAACACATTTTACAATGCCATGCCTGACTATACTCAAAGAAATAGCGTTTTAAACAGAAAGATGCCTTTTTTCTTCTTTGCTCTTTTTTCCTGTCAAATTAGCACAGATAAGCACAAAGTCACCTCTTGGGGTGGCCCGTATGTGGGGAACAGGCACCTTCCCATCTGCTGGGGACCAGTCGGGGATTCCGATCAAACACCGCGGCCTTGGGAGCGTGCACACCCTCTGACCTAACGATGCCACTGCTGGGAACTCTCCCATCAAAGTGCACAGAAAAAGTCATCCCTGAAGATGTTCATTACAGTGTTTGTCAAACCAGACATAAGCAAACCCCCAGTAGAAGGAGGCTGGTTAAATGAAGAATGGTACTGCCCACTCAGTCATTAAAAATTACTGAGGAGGCGAGTAAGGAGACGAAAATGCGTCGCTCTTATTAAATGTAAAAACAATGCCAGTTCTGACCGCTGGTGTTTCAGCTTACCCCCTGCAAAGCAATCATTACAATGTGTGTGCGTGTCCATGCACACACTCATGGAGGTACAGAGAGTCTCCACGAGTGTGTGTATGGACACGCACACACATACCTCAAGAAGGGACACACCGCAGCATTCTCACCACACTGTCGTGTACCTGCTCTTCCCACTTAATTTAGTGCAAGGACTGTTCGGTGACCACACAGTGATCTCCCTCACTCTCTTTTATTTTTTCTCTCAACCTCCGGGAGCACAGAGCACCCCTCACTCTTAATTACTAACATTCCATTATGTGAATGCGCCGTAATTAGCTTAGCAACTTGATGGTTATTTTTTAAAATGAAAACAAAGTAGAATACAAATCCCTCTGCAAGGCATCCATTAAGTGAACATATTGCTAATTTTACTATTTGGTTAAAACGCTTAAAAATGCCAAAATTTGAGGAGTGTGTGGCTCTAGGAGAAGGAAGAGGACGGACACTCTCTTTCTGAATGCTTTGCTCTGTTTTATTTCCCAGACAGTCAACAATGAAGGCCACTTAGTTTCAAAACAGAACTGTCTTATATACCAGAAAACAGGAAGAGGCATAAGATTTCCCTTAGCGTCTGGATGACACCGCATTTTCACTTAACTGAAATTTTAAAGAAAGTTGACGAGTCGAACGTCAAAATCCATGTTTCCTTTGTGAAGAGCCGCTGATTTACAGGCAACGCGACCGTAGGAAGGACGGGCACCACGCGACATGGCGGGACCATGGTCGCAAGCCCAGTCAAGGAATGGGACCACGGACGCGAGTCGATTGTGAATCCGCACTGAGGCTACAAGTGAAATGACAGAAATGTTCCTTGATAAGAAGATGGGCGAAAAGAAGCCCAGGTGCCCGGGCTTCCGGTTAAATGCCACCTCCACAGAGACTGTTGTGAGGTTTGATTGGGAAGATGTACCAGCCGCATGCCATTTGGCCAGGAAAGCTACCGGGTGGCTTCCAGTTCCCACGCTGGCACGAAAGAGGCTGAAATCTCCACTCCATGAGAACAACAAGCAAAACAACTGAATAAGCCAGAAATACAACTCCTCTTCTTAGACCCCTAAGAAACCTGAGGTCACAGGGCAAACACCACGTCAAAGCGAAGCGATCACCTGGCAGGTATGGGGATCACGCGGGCCCAAGGCAGCCTCCACAAGCCGCCCCCTCCGTGGGCACAGGGCTGGGCAAGGAAAACCTGAACTCCACGGGCTGAGGCTGGAGGTCTGAGGGGACACCCCAGGGACCGGCCCGGGGCCCACACCCTCAAGAGCTGTGCTGCCTGGAGCTGCCCCAGGGCCTCACAGTGACGGTCAGAGAAAAGTCCCCTTGTGTCTCTGGTGGGGAGGGGAAAGGAACCCTTCTGAAATGTGCCAGCGCATCCTGTTCCTGACAAGGCCGCCCCCAGGAAAGGCCAGTGAAGCAGAGCCACACCTGCGGGGGTTTATCAGAGCCTAACCTGCTTGAGGGAAGGAGGACACCCACCTCCGGACACTGTCCAGGCTGCAGACCAGGGGAAGACCGGAACGTCCTGGTGAGGCTCACAGTGCCAAGACACAGGCTCCCCAAGGACTGAGCCCTGATTCCAGGACGACAGAACCCTCAACACACTCCCTCCACAGCCCTCACCTTACCACCACCTCACGACAGGCCTACTCACAGCAGTTCTTTTCACCCAGTACCTTGTGTCTGGTATCAAGAAAAAAAATGGCAAGATATACCAAACACACACACACACACCCATAAATGACAACAACAACAGCCAGTTTGAAGAAGACAGGGCAAGCATCAGAACCAGACTCAGATGTGCAAGTGATGTCAGATTATCAGAGCAGGAATTTAAAATCACCGTGACCATGATGCTAAGGCCCTCCTGTGGATGGCAGACAGCATTCAAGAATAGATGGGAAATGTAAGCAGAGAGACGAAAAGAATAGGAGAGATGAAAGAAATGTGAGTGGAAAAACACGACCAGAGGAATGCAGAATGCTTGGACGGGTTCAGGAGTAGACTGGACACAGCTAAGAAAAGAATCTCCAAGCTTCAGGGTATCTCTGTAGAAACCTCCAAAATGGAAAAGCAAACAAAAAATCTGAAAGAAGGAAAAGGAAAAAAGAAGAGAACAGAATATCCAAGAACTGTGGGACAACTACAAACATGCCAGGGAAATACCAGAAGGAGAAGTAAGATAGAAAGAAACAGAAAAAGAATCGGAAACAATGATGGCTAGGAATTCCTTCAAACTCCTGTCAGCAAACCACAGGCCCAGGGAGCTCAGAGAACACCAAGCAGGATAAATGCCAGGAAAACGACACATAGGCTCATCATTTTCAAACCATGTCAAATTAAAGATGAAGAAAAACCCTGAAGGAAACCAGAAGAAAGAAACGCATTACTTGCAAGGATAAGAACTACATCTGGGTTTCCAAAACCATGCAAGCAAGAAGACAGTGGAGTGAAATATTTCAAGTGTTGGGAGGAAAAAGCCCACCAGCCTAGAATTCTGTACCCTGCAAAAGTATCCTTTAAAAGTGAAGAAAAAATAAAGATTTATCAGACAAGCAAATATTGAGTGAATTTGTTGCCAGCAGACCTTCCTTGCCAGAAAGGTTAAAAGGAATTTTTTAGAGATAAGAAAATAACACAGGTCAGAAATTCAGATCTACATAAAGAAAGGAAGCGCATCAGAGAAAAAAGTGACCATCAAATAAAAACTTTTATTTTTCTTGCTCTTACTTGTGCTAACCAATGTGTTCAAAATAATAAAAACAACGTATCTGATTATGTATGCATGTGTGTGTGCAGACATACACGTATGCACGCTCACGCACAGCAGAGAGAATGGCGGCAACGATACAAGGAACGAAAGGGAAAAGTGAGGACTGTTTTGCTACTGTAAGCACTCCCGCCACCTGTATAGCAGCACAGTGGTGTTTAAAAGTGGACTTGGATCCGCTGTAAATGTGTATTTCAAACTCCAGTGCAACTACCAAAAAGAGTAAAAAAAGAGGGAAGTATCTTTTTTTAACCAGTTCTTTGTGCCCAAATGATATGCTGAGAAATGAGAGAAAATGGAAAATCAAAACTGTTCCATTGAAACCACAAAAGACGGAAAACGAGCAGAAAACAAAAAAGGGGCCTATAACAAGGGCAACAAACAGAAAACAGTAGCAAACATGGCCGCATGTAATCCAGCTGTTTCGTTGGCCACTTTGAACCTCAGTATAGTGGTGTAGCTATGCAAGGTAAAAGGCAAGTGCTGTTAGGGTGACTCAAAAAAGACCCAACCATCTTGTGTTAACAAGAAACCCACTTTAAATGTAAACACAAATATATTCACAGTAAATAGAGAAAGATATCCCATGCTAACACTAATCAAAAGAGGGCCAGATGAGTTTCAGACAAAGCAGACTTTGGAGCAAGAGGAATTACCAGGGATAGACAGGGGCATAATGATGATGGGTCCGTTTTCCAAGAAGACCTACTAACAACTGGGCATCAAAATATATGATGCAAACACTGACAGAGGCAAGTAGAGACGCACAACTCCACAGTTACCACTGGAGACTTTAACACCCTGAATCAGAAATGGACAGACAAGGCAGGCAGAAAGTCAACCGGGATAGAGAGTCAAACTCAAGAACGCCAGCAGTCTACAGGACACAATCAGCACCTATAAAGTACTTCCTCCAACAACAACAGATTGCACATTCTCGCGTGCTCACGGGAAGCAGTCACTTCATTCACAGGACTCTGCAGGAAGGAGGACGGTCCAAAGGCGCGTGCTGACTCGCAGGTCAGGGGTGGGTCATCACTCCTAGGGTGGAGCAGGGCAACCCGCTATTCACGGGGCCACCAATGTCAGGGCATCCCGAGTGCGGACCCCTGGGGAGGGTCTGGGACCGGAGGAGAAACGACCCCCTCCCAAGCAGGTGCCAGAGGCCTGCTCCGCAAGGGATGCTCACCTCCAATACAATAATGAATGTGCCTTAAAACCCTGCCGTGCGTTGCGACAAGGGGGGTCCAAGAACCAAGCACATGGAACGTTGTGCCACGGTGAGGTAGGCTAGTGGGTGAGCAGGCAGAACCTGCACAGCCCTGTCCGGCTGGAGATGCAAGTCTAGTGTACATTTGCCACGGGCCGGCAGGCATCTTTGCTGGCTCAGGTCTTGACAGAGCCAATTCTGGTTTCCGTGGCTGGTGGGGGGCCTCGGGATAACGGTGGGACCTGAATGTTCCAACTTAGCTGGTGCCCCGTGTGGTGTGCAGGCCGGGAGAATACTAGGGTGCAGGGAGCCAGCCACTCTCCATGCCTAAAAATAAGCAACTAACTGTGCCTAAGAATGTTGAGAAAGGGCCTCCCAGGTTTGCCTCTAACCCGAACTCCCAACATGGGGGCAAGCCCCAAAGAGGATTGTGTGAATGCTGGACAATAAAAATTTTCACTCTAGCATGTTAGGGCTGCCAGCCTGGCATCTGGATTGTTCTGGAAATGGTAATGATTTCCCCAGCCCCTAACGCAGGACCAGGAAAACGTGGCTAACTTTTCATGGTTAGATTGCGTCAGGTCTCTAATTGTTTCCACATTCCAAAAACCCGGAGCCAGTGCTTTCAGGAGGACAAGGAGGGAGGAGATACCAAGTCTGCAGACTCTTCGGTGTATGAGAAACACCCTCTCCTCAAATCACGCCGTAGACTTTGTATACAAGGACGGCAAGAGTGACCTGCATGAGGTGAATGTGTATTTTGGCTGCTGCTTTCTGGAGAAGGGCATCCCTGGGCTTCCCACCCACTCCGAGGTACACACACTCCATGTGGGGGCTGCCGGCGGCCTTGGACAAAGTCATGCTGAGGGGAGCTCAGCCCCCATGGTGCTGTGCCCCATGTCACGGGTCAGTAGATGTTTTCTAGAAAGGGCCAGGTGGCCATGCTCTCCAGGTCCGGAGGCCCCCCACTCAACTCTGTTGCAGCACGGCAGCAACCACAGACGAGACGCCAATGAACGAACACGGCTGTGTGCCATGAAACTCGATCCGCAAAACAGGCGGCTGCCTGGACTGTGCCCATAAGATGTCACTAATAGCCAGGTGAGGTGGACACATGTCTGGGCCAAGATGGCAGGCTCCAAAGGTTTTATGAATGAAACTGCTTCCACGGCATCAGCACCTTCAGGCGCAAACCCCCAGTTCACAGCCAGTCTCCCCATCATGTTCAGGTGGGCTCAGGGTGGTCCTCACTGATCTGGGCTGTGAACATGTTAAAATCGTTGCTAAAAACCATGCTGCCATTCTCCCCAAGGCGTTGTGGACAAGACATGGCAAAGGACTTGGTGCCATGGGCCACCACCCACGAGGCCCTGGCGCTGCACGTCTGACATTCCTTTGCCGCCCCCGCCGTCTGAGCATCCACTCCACCCGGGAGCACAGAATGCCGTGAGGCAGCGGGCCTCCGTGCAGAACGCGGACTGCGGGTCACAGCAGGTGCTCCACGCCCTCTCCCCTCAAGACCCGCTGGGGTGGCCAGCAGAGCACTCTGCCCCTGGGCGCCACCCCAGGCACACTCCAGCCCCTGTCGCAGCTCACTCACCCAGCGCCGGAGAGGCTGCCCCTCCCTCCGCAGACTCTGCCCGCCTTCACCGCCCCCCAGCGCCCCCCTCTCCTCAGTGCTCCCGCTCCTTGCTGCTCCCTCCCCTCTCCTAGTGCTCTCCTCTTGGCAGAGCCGCCCTCCCCTCCCTCCATGCTCCCTCTCCAGTGCTCCCCCTCTGCTTGGGTCCCCTCTCCGCCACACTCCCCTCTCCCCAGCGCTTCCCTCTCCTCCTCATCCCCTCTCATTCAAGGCTCCATGCCCTCTCCTCCCCGCTGCCCCTCCCCCGTGCTCCCATGTCCTCAAGGGCTCGCTCGTTGTGCTCTCCCTGCCCCCCTCAAGCGCCCCCTCCTCATGCTGCCTTCTCAAGCACGCCCTCCCCTCCCCAGTCACCCCCTCCTTCCTCTTCCCCTCTCCTCTATGCTCCTCCTCCTCCTCTCAAGTGCTCCCCTCTTCTCTGTGTTCTCCTCTCCGCAAGTGCTCCCTCTCCTCCTGCTTCTCCCGCTGAGTAGATGCGGCAGGAGGTCTGGGAGGAGGAATCCACGCACTGCAGGAAGCCCCAGAAAGGGAGCTGGGCCTCTCTGAGTCTCTGAAAGGTTCTCCGGGGAAAGTAGCCCCAGCGGGCTCAGGGAGGGACAGCAAGACCAGGCGTCCCCAGCTCTCCATGGGCTCGTCTCACTGTGGTCCGTGGAGGCCGGACGGGAAGAGGACGGAGCAAACGTTCTTCCTCATCTTCTCAGTCCTGAAGCACTCCTACTTCCTGCTTAGGAAGAAGCAGAGTCCACACTGTGGATCGGGAGGCTCGCCCACTTGGCTGGCTGTGCCAGCGAGAGGACAGTGGCCGCGACGTGAGGGTTGAACACACCTCACACTCGGGCAAGCCTCTCCAAGATCTCGCCACAGGCGTTAAGAGCCCGGCCCATGCATCCTGGAAACTCAGCTCTCCACGCAGTACATGTGTCTCAGGAGGAAGGCTGACATTCCTGCGCGTGTTCTTGGCTGACACAAAGGTGGCATGTACCATCTGACAGGGCTGTAACTTTTCCAGAGACAGGAAGGAAGGAAGGAGAGCACAGCACGGCAAATATTTAGTGGAATGCCTATTTGGAGCTCCGGGTTTTAAGTGTCTTCACTCTTGTAATCCTAACATCAGCTCCACTGATAGTTTAAAAGGCAACTCAAAGACTAAGTGAATGTCCCAAAGTCACCATACTTTATGGAAGAAAAGTGCCACGATTTGAATCTGCGTCTACCTGATGCTAGAGCCCAACTCTATGTCTGATATTTATCCATCCAAGTCCATCCCCTGGATCTGAAGAGCGTATTCTGGAATTAATGGTGGGTTAATTCTCGGTGGAAAGAATTCCCATGCTTCTGCGGAACCATGATCAAACATCCAGCAGCACGAGGGTCACCTGGAAGGGTCCTACAAGGTCAGGACACATCCTGGCGGTGTCTTACAAGGCCTTTGGCCCACGTGCGTCATCCCTGCAGGTGGGGTGAGACGAGGGTCAGGGCAGTCAGTAGCTGCATGCACCATACCCTGTGGTTCTCCATATGGCACGCCCCATGGGGATTAGGTTGGGTCAGTATGGCCGCAGCGGTTGGGAGCCAAAGTGATCAGCCAGGGAGACCTCCTGTGAGCTGCAGCGTGAACTCGCCAAGGGCCGCCTGGACCCTCACAACAGACAGCTCCCAGCAGGGTGAGGGCAGAGTTCTTGCAAGCTGACATGACACACAGGGCTCACGTGCACCGGCTGCATGCTGTAGGCGACGAGAAAACACATGGAGCGGCTGCCGCGGGGACGAGGCTGGAGGCCACCTCCTGGTACTGGGCCCTGAGGTCAGCACCGCACTTGTATCAACGGGGTCCTCAGCACCCGGGGGGCCCCAGTGAGGCCAAGGGCTTCCGTGAAGCTGCCTGGCCAGTGGGGGGTCCTGGCTGCAGGCCTCCAGCTCCCCCCATGGGCCTGGGGCAGCGTAGGCTCCTCAGGACCACCGGCTGGGGCCAGGGCTGCTCTTCCACCGGGGGCCTGCTTATTGGCCCGGGCCCAGTTTTGGGAGGGGGATTATTCAGAAGCCAGAAAGCATGTTTTCTTCACCCATTTTACAAAAGTAATTATTCATTCTTTTCCTAAATAAAACAAGACTTTGAGCCGGGCTCGGTGGCTCAGCCTGTCATCCCGCGCCTTTGGGAGGCTGAGGTGAGTGGGATTGCCTGAGCCCATGGGTTCGAGACCCGCCTGGGCAGCGAGACCTCATCTCTACAATAAATCAAAAAAATCAGCCGGGCGTGGTAGCGCACGCCTGTAATTCCGGCTACTTGGAAGGCTGAGGTGGAAGGATCGCCGGAGCCCAGCAGGTCGAGGCTGCGGTGGCCAGGAGCGGCCACTGCACTCCAGTCTGGGCGACAGAGTGAGACTCCAACTCAGAAAAAAAACCAAAAAAACCCCAAGACTTTGGTGGCTGAGCAGCACTTTACACAATGCTGTTTTCACAGGACTGCTCCAAGGCAAACACCAACATGAAGACTCCTGCCGTGTCCACCTGCCTCACACCCTTAAGCCCATCAGTCCCGCCGTGGGGGTGCTCTGTGAGGGAAGGGAGGCGCCGTCGGGTGTTGGAGATCCCTTCTTTCCTTGCTGATGCCAGAGGGAGCACATCTAAATCACAACATCTCCAGACTGGCATGAACCAATGGCAGTGCTGAGGCACAGGAACTGCGGTCCCTGAGGGGCGACACACGCAGCAGGTGCCAGAGCCCGTCGAACATGTCTCAGAGGCATACCGACCACCAAGCAGCGAGCGGGTTCAAGCGCCGCAGGAGGAAACAGCGGGCAAGTGCCAGACGGGAAGGAGGCACTGAGCACGTCACCGAGTGCAGCACGAGGAGATGCCTTCACCTGCAGGCAGTTAGGAGTGCGAGAGGTGACAGAACAGCTGCCTAGCTGGTGGCTGTCCCCCACATAGCCCTGCCATCTGTGGTCAGAAGGCAGAAGTGGGCATGGTGGGTGTCACAGTACAAGTCCCTTGGGGGCCACTGATTCTCCACAAGAACTCACAGGATTCAAGATGAAGAAGCCCTTGAACAAACCGTCTGTGATATGACACTTCCCACTCAGCCTCCCGTGGGAACAGCCACTGCAGCCTGTAAGTGGACATGTCTCACGGCTGGTGTCTGTGCCCTCAATGAGTGTACCTTTGAGTCATCGGACCCGCCGCCCCAGAGAGCCTGGGTGGTCACGGACCTCGCGAAGGCACTGCAGCCCACTGGGAACAGACGGGGCTACCCACCCCACCCCACTCCAAACCCGCCAACCACAGGATGAGCCTGGGCCTAACAGAGTCCCAGTTTTACCCACGAAGACTACTTTAACACTTCTTGTGGAATATAGACATGAAATCCCATCACTGGTCGGGCACGGTGGCTCAAGTCTGTAATCCCAGCACTTTGGGAGGCAGAGGCGAGAGAACTGCCTGAGCCCGAGAGTTCAAGACCAACCTGGGCAATATGGTGAAACCTCATCTCTACAATAAATCAAAATATTAGCCGGACGCAGTAGCATGCACCTGTAGCTCTGGCTACTCGGAAGGCTGAGGCGGAAGGATCGCCGGAGCCCAGCAGGTCGACACTGGGGTGGCCATGAGTGTGCCACTGCACTGCAGCCTGGGCGACGGAGTGAAACTACGACTCAAAAACAAAAAAAGGAAATCCCATCACTGACTGTTTTGGAGCCCTCATTAGAGTCTGCCCCTGGGTGGGCCAAAGCAGCCCACCCCCTGACCTGTCCTCTGTGTCCTTCCTTGACAGCTCGCTGCTTGTCTCCTGCGCTCACCCCAGGAGGGTGCCGGCTCTGTGTCCCGTGGACACAGCCCAGCATGTGGCACGGAGTTGGGGCTCAGGACGCTGTTGTGTGACACATGGGCAGATACCCCTCTGTCTTCTTGTGCAGGGGGCTCTGGCCTTCACCCGAGAGTTGAGAGTCCCGGGCGGAGGCCCAGGATGGAGCAGGTTATATGGTAGTGGTAGGACATGCAGGTGCTGGCTTCTGCCCATAGAAGCCAGGCCTGCCTGCAGGCACCCAAGGCGGCGTCACTGTTGGCTCACAGTGAGTTCTCCTGACCGAAGAGCCTCATTCTGGGAGGCCAGTGAGGAGGCCTGGGCTCTGAGGCCACAGCCACCGAGCCAGGAAGAGACGGGAGCCATGATGGCGTTTGTCCCCTTGGCAAGTCTTGACCGGACCCCAGGAGGGCAGGGTGACAGCACAAGAGTGCCCGTGGCCCTGGAGGGTCTTCTCTCAGGGTGGATTCTCGAGATCCACTGGGCAGAGAAGCCAGCCCGTGGGGGGAACATGCCGGGTGCCAGACAACCTGCCGTGGAAAGAGGCCCAGGCGGCTTCCTGGGAAGCTGCAGCAGCCAGATGACAATGGGAATTAGCGTCAGGACACCTGATGAAAGGAAGGAGGAGAGAGCTGAATCCCTGAATGAAAGATAGATTATTCACTGTCAGGCTGAACAATGGAACAAGACAGGAAAGAGCAGCCCTGCACAGGACACACCAGTTCTGCTCGGGAGTCACGTGCACGGCGCTCCCGCAGGCCTCCAGGGAGCGGCACCACCGCCAAGGCCTGCAACCAGCAGATGGGAAGAGAGAGGAACAACGGCCTCTCAGAAGGAGAAGGACACGGGTTTCACAGGCAGAGACTGGAATTCCAGCTCCGCTGTTTTGCAACTGTGTGTGCATCAGGGGCAGGGGTAAGGGGAGGAAGAGAGAGGGAGAGGGGGAGAGAGAGACTGGCCCAGAGAGATGGAGACACAGGGACTGAGTTTGGTGGGGGGTCACAAAGCTCTTTCTGGGCCTCGGCTCGCACGGGGAGAAAACAAGACTTCCCTCAGAGCCCTGGATGGTTCCAAGGACCAGATGTGGCCTGTGGGCCAAGCCCCAGGCACAGAGGACTGTGAGAACAGCCAGAATCCAGGCGGGCCTGTGTCTGGCAGGCGACTCCACCAGTCAGTAGCTTTTGTGTGCTTCCGAGGCACTGGGCCACCCCTCCCGGCTCTCCCACTCCTGGCCTGCCCTGCTTCCGTGCCCCGGGGGCGGGCTGTGACAAGCAGAGGTGGGGGCCAGCACCCTGTCCTCTGAGCTGACGGGGCCTCTGCCTTGGCTTCTCCTGACGGGCCCCTTTCTCAGGTCCCCAGGAGTCCTGGAAAGACTTTGTTCCATCACACCCAAGTCCGTGCTTAAAACCATGACTCGGGTGAACCAGGGGTCCTGCGACCAGCGCCATAGTGGACCTCAAGCCCCAGGCAGCGCCTGGCAGGCGTGGGCATCGGGTGTGTGCCATCCCCTGGCATTCAACAGTCACCTCCCACCCTGTTTCCGGAGGCACAGAGAGAGTCTCTGGGAGACCAGGCACTCACTCAGGGCGGGGAGGAGCCAGGATCTAGGCCTGGGGAGGGTGCCGCCCACAGGCCCCGGCTGGGCAGGGCAGGGCGGTGGGCGCCCAGAGGCTGCAGAGCCGGGGCCCAGCCAGGGCTCATCTCACCTTGGTGAAGGTCAGGCAGTCCTTGTCTTGGTCCCCGTCCTTCATCTCGAAATCATAGAGCGCCTTTCCCTGGGGCGGGGCCTGGGGCAGGGGCCGGAGGCACTGCACGTAGCTGGCCGGGAGGAAGCCCTGGGCCCCGTGCAGCTCACCGTGGTACCAGTTCTCGTCCACCCTGCGCTGCAGGGTGATCACGTCCCCCTTGCTGAACTTGAGGTCGCCGGGCTCCTTCCCCTCGTAGCTGTAGAGGGCTTGCCCATAGGGAAGCTGGGAGAGCGTCTGAAAGCAGAAGACAACACGGTCACTTGGGCTGCCTCTTCCTGATGCCCGAAGCGCCATACTAGGTGCTAAGCTATCCACATCTACAGATGGGTGCGCGGAGGCACAGAAAGGGACGGGACCCGCCCCAAGCCCAAGGCTACGGGCCGTAGGTAGACTCCCTGGTGGCCTGGGCTCCAGAATGTGCTCATCCAGGGCTCTGTGCTGAGTCACGGCTCATCGGTCACCGTTTCGCAGGAACCTCGGTCTCGAGGCTGCCGGTTTCCAGCATCGTGAGCGATGCTGCCTCTCCTTTGTCTACGGACCCTCGCAGCAATTCGGGACCTGCTCCTAGGGCTCAAGTTGAGCACACCCACACTCTGCACCGCCACGCGGAGCTGTCCCACTCCGTGGACCAGAGGCAGCGACATCGTGTCTGGACGGGAGGAGACCTGGCGGGGATGCAGAGGCCAGGCCAGGCACCAGCCATCCAAACACGTGGGCCTGGTGGCCACCGACCCTCCACCCGCGACACACAGCTTCTCACTGCATGCAGCCATCAGGCACAAAACTCCAAGGAATACTGCCAGGGAACAAAGTCATGTCCTCCTCACGCCAGGGATGGTCCTGACATCCTGGCAGAGGTCAGCCGACCAGCCACACGCATCTGCCATCTTTAGCCTCCCACGGTGCCCAGCTCTGAAGCCACCAGCGCTCCTCCCAACCTTCTCCTTGCAACAAGAGCCTGTGAAACAGTCCTGAGCCTGCGTCCAACGTTGTCATCAGCTTCCTCAGCTTCTCCACCGGCCGTGTTTCTAGAGACCACCCGGCCCCATGGGGCCCCTTCCCCTTCCGTGTGGGTGGCCCAGCGCCCCTGAGTGAGCCTTGCCAAAGGCCAGTTCTGTTCCAGAGGAACACCAGAGGGGAGCCTTGCCATTGCTCTGGTGTCAGTCCCCAGCAATCTTCCTACCAGAAGCCGCATTTTCTCACCAGGCTGCCTATGCCAAGGGGTTCTTTAGTATTCGAATCAATCAATCGCGGCACAAAAGCCCGAAGCGGTAGTACATCGAGCAGCTCTTTGTAGAGGACTTAATCACACGTTGGCAACTCAATCATTCCACATTTATGTTTCAGCCACGTCCAACGGCAGCAGTTAAGTGCGAGCCTGCTGGCAAATTGACAAACAGCCACCACTAGCCAATTAAACAGCAATACCAGATTTCTCATTGCAGAACTTGAAGAGAAAAAAAACCCGTTTGCTTCCAATAATACGCCTCTGAAGAGCTCTGTACGGTGAGCACAATAGCGGGTAAGAGGCCCAAATTTCAGAGCGCAGAGGCAAAGGGGTAATTTGCAACCCAAGCTTGGGAAAAGACTGAGGGTGGGAGGAGGGGTGGGGGAGGGGATGGGTGCAGCCACAGAATGCCACCCCACACTGGGGTTCGGCCCTGGCCAGGGGTTCTCAGTTTCTTCTTGAAGACATGTTTGGTCCTCACAGCTGGGAGGTGGGGGAGCTATGGCATGTAATGAGTGAAAGCCAGGGACGCCGTCCAACAGGCCTCAGTGTTCAGGACCCCCACGGCAGACAATGGCCAACCCAGCTGTCAGCGGGCTGAGAACCCTCGGCCAGCCTGCTGGGTTAAATTCAGAGACAAAGCGAGAGTCCTCGCTCGGCTTGGACTTAGGTTACCACTGCCTTACAAGCCAAGCATGACGTTTATCTTCAGATGGGCTATTTTCGCCAAGGACTGCGTGGAGACCGATATTCACCAGGTAAGAGGACTTAAAGGGGCAGAAAGAAAAGAGTTTGCCGTGAAGTTCAAAAACTGGCCTCAGCAGAAGCTCAAAGAAAACCTCCCTTTGTAAAACGATTTCACTCCCTTTCACCCCAAGTCACGAGGGCGATGTTTACAAGCCACATCCCAAGAGCCGTGAACTCTGGCTGTCTGGCGCCGCCTTCTGCTACTGTGGACAAAACTGTCTGCAAGAAAGGCCGAATTTGCACCTGCCTCCACAGCTCTGCCTCTGTCTGTGGCCAGCTCATGCTGGCCGGACACACCCGCCTCCCCACGCTCCCCAGCATGGGGGGGGGGACATTGGGGTTCCTCTCCCACTATCAGCTTTCTCTAGACAGGCTGACGTAGAGGCCGCTGGAGGTCACCACTCACACCCACACCAGACAGCTGTGGCCCAGACTTACCCAGTGTGGCCAGGAGAGCTGGCTGCAGTGCCACAGAAACTGAGGCATGTCCCACTGAGCAGCATAGGGCTGCAGGCCCCCGGCAGGACAAAGGCACACCCTCCTGTGTCTTGGGGGAGTTCTGTCCTTCACCGGTTCTCCAGATGGACCATGGCCCCTGGTCTCGGCACTGTGGCCCAGGCTCTCTGGCCACCCTCCCACTGTCATGGACCCCAGCTCTACTTGCCTCTGTGCCCATGACTTCCAAATCAGTCTGTGTCCCCAATATCCCTTCTGCCAGGGGACTTTACACCCACCTCGCTCCTTGCCCAACAGCTGGCCTGCCAAAGCCACCATCTGTCCCTCCAGCCCCACCTCTGCCAGTCCTCATCCTAGCTGTGGACCCCCGCCTCCCAGCTGCTGAGCAAGAGCCTGGGCTATCCCCACGCCCAGCTTGCCCTCTGCCAGGCATTCCTTCTCAACCCTGCTGACTCCACCCTGAGCTCTCACCTGGAGAGCTGTACCCTTCCGTTCTCACCACCCTGCCCGTCATCTGCTCCACCAACCAGTGCAAAACTCCTCTGTGGGTCTCCAGCCTGTCAGCCACCACGGGCGAGCTGCCCAGATGCAGAGCCTAGCCCAGTTCCCTGCTCTGATAAGGTGTAAGTGGCCACCTACTGCCCTCTGCAGCCAGCAGCCAGGGCCCTGAGCTGGCCCTAGCACCCGCCTAGCCACAGTGGGCAGCACCCTCGCCCACAGGGTGGTGCCTCTGGCACCCACAGGGCTTTGCAGACCTGCCCCCAGGCCGTTACCCCCTCTGCCCCGCTTGACTGCGCGTTTCTGAGACCATTAGCACCCACTGGGACTCCAAGTTCACGCTGATGACCCAGGCCCAGGAGGTTTCCCGTGCATACAAGGCACCCTCTCTGTGCTGCTCATCCTGAGGCACTTGGGGGAGGCCTGAGTCAGGCCTGGATGGGGACACAGGGTGGGAAAGTCAGAGGAAGGGTCTGGCGGGCCCCCAGCAAGCCAGCACGCCTCCCAGAGATTCATAGGAGTGTGCCCACCTGGTTCTGCACAGAAGGCAGACAGCAGCGGCTCTAGGGTGGACGCCAGGCAGGGGCAGGCTGGGCACCTTCTGCAGCGGCAGGGTGGGGTCCCCTCCAACCACACTGGCCTCGAGGCAGGGGCTGGGGGCGCACTGCTCAGAGTGGACGGGCTGGGAGATCACGCAGCTCCAGAGGGAACGAGGGGACAGAGGCAGGAGGGGCAGCAGGAGGAGACAAGAGCCACGGCTCTTCCCCACCACGCCGCCGGACTCAGCAACCGCAGCACGAGCCTGAAAGGGGTGACGGTCCTTGCGAAGGTGCAGGGCACACCTCTGCGGGCAGGAAAGACGAGTCAGGGAAGGCGCCAAGAGGCAGTTTCCAGTTTACCCTGCCAAAAGCTGCCAGAAGCGGTCTCTCGGGAGATGCACACACGTGCGACACGGCCCCTCCAGAGCCTTTCATCTTCAAAGCCCTTCGTGGGATCAGCTAACTAGGCCACGGACAACCCAGGGCAGGCGGAGGCTGTCACTGGGAGAGACTCCTGCAGATTCTGGCTGCCTGGGGCCCTCTGAGGTCCCCGCCTGGCCCCAAGAAGCTGGGCAGGCTTTCTGAGCCCCTTCCTTTCTAGCTGCGGATGGGTTCAGGGGAGCCCCCTCACACTGCAGGCTGCTCCCCCGAGGAGGAATTTCATTCACACACCGCCACGGAGCCGCCATTACGTGGGCTCAAGACAGGAAGAAAAGAAATGAAGGAGAACGGGGGATCCATCTGGGGCCCCCACAAGACAGTTAGCACCAGCCACACTGCGAGGCATTAACAATAATTAAAACGCCGGATGTCAGTTTCATGGCTCATTACTCAGACGGCACGCAGGCCTTCCTCTGGACTCACGTCCTTCCCTGGAGACAGAAGCTCCTGCAGGCACGGCAGCTTCATCCCCGACTCCTCCCGGGGTCACACCCGTGGCAGAGGGCTCTGAAGGACACGCTCCCAGGACACCCTCAGCGGGGCTCTCGAGCACGCCGGCCTGTCCGAGCCAGGACGGGCGCCATGACTGCCTGAGCACGGTGGACGGCACAACCCGGACAGCCCCTCCCCGCTCCTCCCGGCAAGCGGAGGAAGGCAGCGGACCCAGAGCCCTCGCCTCTCCGACCCTGAGGGTGCGGTCTGGTCTCGCGTGTCCGGTCTTCCCAGGAGCAGGACTACTTGTCAACAGTGGCGCTCCCGCCAGGCCCTGTCAGCCCATCAGGACAGGTCCTCTGCCGGTCTCGCTCGACCCTGCACCCTCCACCTCTAGCCTGACTTTGGTCACTGGCTCAGAACAGCTACAGGATGAAGGAGCCCATGAGCTGGCAAGCCGGCCCCCTGGGACACGGGCTTGGCTCAGAGCCTCTGTGGGGTCTGCCCACCTGCAGTCCCCGACCCGCAGAGCACAGCTCCTGCATTCACAGGCCACGGAGGGGAGACCCTAACTGTAGACACAAGCCCTGCAGGATTAAGGATGTGGCAAAGATGCCAGTGGACCCCCAGCACCCACCTTCTGTTTCTTTGTGTCTGTAAGAATAGTCTAGGTCTCAAGTGGGGCCCAGCTCCCCCAGCCACAGCTTGCGTGTCTAGCCTGGTGTGCAACAGCCCTGGGTCTGCGTTCGAACTCTGCCGATGGAACGCCGTGGATGTGACTCCCCCAAATGCTGGAGCATGTCTCCTACCGACATCTCCAAGGAAGCTCTGCCTGCACTTTCCACACAAGATGATGCTCAGAGCAAAATGGGAAGGAGCCTGGGGCCTGGGGCCTGGGATGACTTGTAGGACAGAGCCCTGCACCATGACGTGAGAAGAAACTTGAACTTTTCTGCATCCCACGTTTCAGGCTTCCTTGCGTGCAGCTTGGCCTCTACCCAGACTCATCGGGGATCTCGGGTCTACAATTTCCTTAGCTCGGGAGCATGTTCAGGCCGGGGTGTGGATTTCCAGCTCTCTCTCGTGGGCTATCATTCTTTTTTGTTTGTTTGTTTTGAGAAAGCAGAATTTATTGAGAGGACAGAAAAGTTCCCACAGTGGGAGGGGACCCTAGGGGTGGCCTGAGGGCTATCATTTCTGAATGCTTGTCTTAGCATAGGACTTTTGGCCTGGACACTCTGATTTAGAAAAGGCACTGTTTCTTGGCTTGCCTACCTTCACATAATGTGTTTAGCCAGAGTGTAACCCATCTTCCAGCTTACAGCTTTAACCTGAGCAGCGGTGGCGGTGGCGGTACACACCTGTGATCCCTCCAGGGAACGCAAGGCTCGCTCCCCAAGGCTGCAAGCCACAAGCCTCCGCACCAAGAAGCATCCAGGGCTGGAATGCAGCCGATGCCCCTGGTCCCGCCTCTCCCGCCGCCCCTGTGGGCCGCGCACTCCCAGAGCCCCCTGCTCCGTGGGCTCGGGCCAGAGGGGCTTGCCCGAACAACACGGGCTTAAGCTGCACGGGCTCACTCACGCTAGGACTCCTTTCAGCGAAAGTGACGCTCCCTGCTCCCTTCCACCTCCTCCACCTCTCCGACCTCGGCTGCTCCCGTGCAGCAAGAACAGTCCTTCCTCTTCCTCCTCCTCCTCCTCCTCAGCTACTTGACACGAAGAGCACGACGAGGGAGACCTTAGACGAGCCACTCCCACCAGCGAGCGGTACGTGCGTTTTCTCCTCCTCATGATTTTTAATCACATTTTCTTTCCTCCCGCTTACTTCCTTGTGAGAATACAGCGCAAGGCGTGCACGTACAAAATCGGTGTCACTCGACCTTTTCTAGTATCGGAGGCTTCCCGCCATCAGTTAAGTCGTGAGCAGTTACGTTCTGGGAGGCTAACGGTACCCGCGGATTTTCGGCCGTGTGGGGGAGGTGGCACCCCTCACCCCGTGCAGGTCAAGGGCCAACCGTCGTCCCGAAAGGCAAGGCGAAAAGAAGGCACCCGTGAAGATCCCTGGCAAGAACGAGGCTCCCCTGAGGGCGTGGCTTCGTGGCACAGGAAGGAGACCCGTGTGGGAGCCCGGCCCAGCCCCGGCGTTGGGATGCGTGCAGCCTCCTGCTCAAGAGCTTGACCGCCCGGGCTGCGGTTCAGAGCCTGCCTCTGCCTCAGTTTCCCCCTCCGCAGAACGAGCATCAGCTCTCTTTCTCACAGGGCTCGTAACTGTGAGGAGAAACCAGCGAACACAGGCCAGCCCCTCGTCACAGGGCCCGGCACACAGTCGGTGCCAAAGGCGAGCGCCGAGGACCTTGTGACGGGTGAGGCTGCCAGGCAGCAGTAAGTCACACGTTTGCCAGCGCTGCCCACGCCACGCCACGTGCCGGCGGACAGCCTCCACCAGGAACAAGGGTTTGCCAGAACACACTGGACTGTGAAGGTGAGTCGCCTCCGTCTCATGGCAGCCACATCAAGAGGTCCTGAGCCGGGACGCTCTTCCACGAACAGGTGGCAGGTTTCCTGGACACACCTGGGAGGGTGGCAACGCGGAAGGTGGTCCCGGATCCGGGGGCAGTCCCGGGACACCAGCCCCGCCTGGATAGCCCCGCATCACTGTGTGAGGAAACGTTGTTGCCACGAGGGGGCGGCCACGTGCTGGAACGCCGTGCACAGCAGGACCTGGCCTTGGTCCCAGAGAGTTCCAGGGCAGCCAGGCGCGGGGCCACGAGGGCAAGCAGTCCAGGCACCCCCAAGGGCCCGCCTCCCCATGGGGAAGAGCCCCCCACCCCTTCCTCTCACTTCCAACAGGCCCACCGCAGGGAACACCCCGGACACCCCTTCTGCTCTCTGTAGGGTCTAGAAAGGCTCCGGGCACTCTGGATCCACAACAGAAAACTGCGGAGATGTCACGCTCTGGAAGAACACACAGGCTGCCAAGGAAAGTTTGCTATCAGGTTAAAAAGAAGTGTGCCCAGGGGCCTGGGCTTATTTCCCGCATGCACTGAATTGACACGCTTTATGCAAATTCTGCAACTCACGGCCTGCAGAGGATGGCAGTCTGCAGTCTGGCTGGGTGGGACAGACTGCCTTCCGACCCAGGCCGGGAGGACAGAGGCAGAACCTTTCCTTGTGCTGGGTGTGGACCCACATGAGAGGGGACCTCGGTGTGTGATTTACAGAAGTCTTTAACTGCAGATGCTCAGAACACCTCTGCCGGCTTTGTAATGGAAATCACCACAAAACTGGATGCTGCCCTCACCTTTCATGCAACTATCTCACTACAGAGAAACGAACAAATGCTCTCCAGAGCCTCAGGGTGATGGAAATCCCGCCCCAGGGCTGTGGCTGCCACCCTTTCCCGGACCGGTCATTCTGCCGCAGAGCGCGGGTTCCACAGGCCTCACGGCCTGCCCTCGGCACCAGCCCTCAGCACTGCTCACACGGGCACGCCGGGGCATCTCCTGTTCTCAAGGGAGACTTACTGGTGGAAGCGTTGCTTCTCAAGGTGCTGTGTATGCTAGTGAGTTTATCCGATTATTTTCTATCATATCTTTGGGAAATTCCTTCTCGAAGCCTCATGCTTTAATGCGGCTTTGTAAACTTGTTTTGAAGTCCAATGGGCCTTTGGCTGTCGTCCTACCCGGTCTAGAGAGCAGGACCCCCTCCCAGCAGGCACTCTTTCCTAGCAAGGCGGGCTCATCCTCCTGGCACCAACTTCTAGGCCAGTGGTGACACCTGACCCTTTTAAAATATTACATGTTTCTGAACTTCCTAGAACATTAAAGAGCTTACGACATCTGCCTGGATTTTCAGAAGCTGGGGAGAGAAACACCTTTGGCTCTGAAGGGCCCCCAGACCTTGCTTGTCACCGCCAAGGTTTCAACTCATCACGCTGCCATTCTTGCCACGCAGCCCATCCCCAGCCCCCAAAGGGGCTGACGTCTTCAGACTCCTCTCGCACCCAAAGCTCTTCTAAGCATCGGCACAGGCCGCCTTTAATGCCCGTTCTTCTCTTCCCAGCAACGCTATAAGGTCGGAAGTGGCTTTAGCACACCTGTTCAGCAGATGGAGACGGGTGCCCATCATGGGGGTACTGTTCTGGCCGTGGAGGTGACAGTGAACCCAGGCTCCAAAGTCCCAGGCCCGAGGGGTTCGTGTCCCAGTCAGGGAGACAGCAAGGAAACGCACACAGGCACCGGCTAGAGACGGCTGAAGCGGACACACAAAGCGGACTGCGAAAGTGGGCCAGGGGACCGCAGCCCAGGAAGGGAAGACAGACGCTGAGGAGGGACGCCGTGGCTGAGGAGGTGGCCAGCCGAGGGGAGCCAGGGCTAGGCTGGCTCCCAGTTCGAGGGCAATGGGGCAGCCGCGTGAAGAGGCGCAGGGCCCTGGAGGGGCTGGAACATCCCAGGGGGGACTCAGAGCAAGACGGAGGCAGTGGGAGTTTACTGTAGAAACAGAGGCACAGGGAGAGGGTCAAGACACAACCCGATTCCTTCTCTGGAAAATGCGCCGAGGAGAGCCACCCAAGAGCTCTGTGAGATGGGCATGCAGCCACCCGGGTCCCACAGACCCGCCTGGATGTGCCACACCTCAGGGCACTAGAGGGAAGGATGGCTAGCGCCAGAGGGTGCTGGAAGACCATCCTGGCAACTCTGCGCCTAGAACACAACACGTCTCGCTCTGAAGTCGGCAGTGGTGCCATCATGACTCCCCCCTGGAGAAGCAAGACCATCACCGAATGACGGACGGGGCCTGCATCTCAGTACTACCATGGAAACCGCGTTCTCAGAGCCTGCAGTCAGGACATGACGCTGGGAAGGCACACGCAGCCGAAAGCAGAACGTTTCCAGAAAACCCAGCCTACGACAGAGGAGAAAGGAGCCCGGGATGCCCTCCTCAACGCGCGGGGTCACCTACCCATGCAATCCATCTGTCTCAGAGGGGCCATTGAGGGAAGCAGCCGGCATCACCGAACATCCCAGCCCAAGAAGCAGAAAGAAGCGGAAGGAGGAACACACACGTGGCCGCCTTGCCCCTGTCCTCCTGGCCGAGGGAAAGGTTCCGCTCTCGTTCTCCCCGTGTCCATCTCCTCCTGCCCACCTCACGCTCCGTTCAGAAGCGTGCCTTCCTGCCCCCAGACTCCCATGCCTGCTGGAATCACCGGGTGGGGACAGCACCGCCCACTCCACCCTAGCACCGTGGAGGCTGGTGGAGTTCTCCAACTCACACCCCACCCCCCATCCTTCCTCCGGCCAATCCAGTCTCCGCCCTTCTTCCAGGGAAAAGTCACCCAGAGTCCGGAACACACAGGACACCAGGACCTCAAGGCAGCGCTCTCCGCAGGAGGCAGCCTGCCGGGGACATGGTCTTTCAGTGATGAGCCATCCGCAACTTGAAGATGGGGCTGGACTTTTCACAGTCTTAGAAGCTTAAACACATTTACCGTTTATCATAAATTATAAATGATCCTAGGCATATTCCAATTATTAAGTATTCTAACTACACAGCAACCCTGGAGGCAAGCGTTAGTACTGGTGATATCATTATGTAATAATGGTTATAATTATTAATATTATCGTAATGGAGACATTATCTCCACTTCACCGCCGGAGAAACTAAGTCACAAAGAGGGTAAGCCATTTGCTCAAGGTCCTGCAGCTGGCACGTGGCAGGCTGACAGCCAAACCCTGGTAGTTTGGTTCCAGAGCTTGTGCCCTTATCTGTTAGGCCAGCGTCAGAAACATTTTCTGTGGCAGAGTCAGGCAGGGAACCTGTTGGGCCGTGCAGGCCATGGGTGCTGGTTGCCACTCTTCTGCCGTGCCACCCTGGCAGCCATGGCTCCACGCTGGGTGCCACAGTGCTCCAACAGTTTCAGCCACAAAACAGGTGGCAGGGCAGGTCTGGCCCGGGGCTGGGGTCTGCCCACCCCTGCTCAATGTGAAGAATGTAGCCTCGCTTTGCGTCCTGGAAAATGTGACCTCAAGTTCATGCTAATGGACAAAAAGGCCAGGCTTGTTCTACTTTGCATTTAAAAGCAAGGAACTCAGAGAGCAGACTTTCTTAAAATCCAAGGCTCAAACCAATACAGCAAGTAGGTCACATTCAGTTCCCAGAGCATGTCAGCAACACAAGGCACGTGGGTGCATCTAGCAAGGACATACCAGGGACTTCAAAGGTAAAGGAGCCACCCTAATCTCGAGCACTCAACTGCAGGGTGGGCAGCATCTCAGTCTAGCAAACATGGCAGACCCGTCACTCACTGTAAGGGGCAGGCCTGGTGCTGGCTGCCACAGGGCTCGAGCCTGTGTCCGGCCTGGAACTCGAGCTGGGAACTAAGGCTCCTCCTGGAAGACACTTGGGCAACGCTGTGGCTGCAGGGTGCCAGGTGGTGTGCAGCATTCCACACCGCCTTCACCAGCACTGGCCCTGCGAATGGGAACAAGAGCCTTGCAGGCTGCACCGCCTTCTGTGTCCGGCTGAGGTCAGGGTGGCCAAGGTTCCACCTACCAGAGCCGCTGGAAAGCCTCCACTGGTTTCTGATCGTTTATTCTGTGTGGCAAGAAACACTCCAATACACTGTGAGGACACAAGGAACACACCCTGCAGGTTCAAGAGGGTCCCCAGGACCGATTCGCGCTGCCCACTCTAGCCCCTGAACCTCCGTGAGCTGACTGGGGGCGGCAGGGAAGGGAATTCGGCTTCCGAACGCTCTGTGGGAATCACCCCATCACTCAACGCCGCGCCATCTCCTGCCTGGCAAATCACAGTCTGTTCTGCCCACAGGCAACCCAGCCCCCTTCGCACAGCAAGGTGAGCCCAGGAGGGCAGAGCAGACTTCACCAGAAGGGGCCGAGCGCCAAGAGCTGGGGCCCTGGGGTGCAGCAGGCTGGGGGAGGGTCTGCTCCTCACATGTCCTGGGAACTATCGGGCCAGAGGCCACGAAGAATCCGTGAGCTCTCCAGGAGGGCCTGCACGGCATGGGGGCAGGTGCAGCACTGCACTGGCTGAAGCGGGCAACCCTGGGTGGGGTCCACAGAAGGAAGCAGGAGCAGAAGCTTCTGGAGCTGGGGCGATAGCGGGAAGCAGGCAGGCCGCAAGCGGCCTCTGCCCTGATCGGTCCGTCAGCAGCCTGGTGAGGATGTGAGGCTGCAGCTACCCTCCCCGTGGGCGGAGCATCTCTGCGGCCGTCTCCCTCCGCCGGGGCAAGCATCTGCGCTGAACGGGAGCATCTGGAAGGCTGGCAAAGGCGTGCCATCTTCTCGCTAGCTAGAGTAGAAGCCAGAGTCCTGGTAGCTAGCACTGCTGCGGGCATGGCTGGGACCCACAACTCAGCGTGTGTAGTCGCGGCACCAGGAAGACCCAGGGGCACCAGCCAGGCTCCCAGAGCGGGCAGAGGAGCTACAGAGCCATGGGGGACTCCGAGGGCATCACATGGTACCACCGACAGAGAGGGGAACAGAAGACTCTTCTTTTTGAGTCAGAGTCGCACTCCATCGCCCAGGCTGGAGTGCAGTGGCACACTCACAGCCACCCCAGAGTTGACCTGCTGGGCTCCAGCGATCCTTCCGCCTCAGCCTTCCAAGTAGCCAGAACTACAGGCACATGCTACCGTGCTCAGCAGATTGTTTGTTTATTGTAGAGACAAGGTCTCGCCCAGTTGCCCGGGTTGGTCTCGAACCCGCAGGCTCAGGCGATTCTCTCGCCTCTGCCTCCCAAAGTGCTGGGATGACAGGCTGAGCCACCGAGCTCGGCCAAAAGACCCTTAAGAACTGTTCTTAAGATGTCCATTCATTCGCTGAGTATTTATTGACCACCTAACATGTGCCAGACATGCTTCTAGGAACTGCTCATATGTCAGAAACAAAATATACTGAAATGTCTCTGCCCTGGGGAGACAGACACACACAAAAAGTCTGCCATTACAGCATGTGGCACATAACAGACCATGAGTGCTCCAGAGACGGCGAGTCCAGGAAGGGGACAGAAGTGGCAGTGGAGGGAAGCTGCCGTTTTAAATTCAGGAGGGTGGGAAAGAGACCAAGGGAGGCCAGGGTGACACCCCAGGCTCTGGGGAGTGAGGTCCCTGGGCAGGGAGGACTCGCAGGCCTGGGTCAGGCCCCAGTGCTCACGCTCCTGTCGGTTTCTGATGCCGACGCAGGGGAAGGAGGAAGGGGCAGCGGGGCGGGAGGCAGGAGAGTGCGTGGGGGCTGACTGACTGCAGACAAGGAAGTCACCGAGTCTTGCTCTGGCACCCAGCCCCGTGGCCGGGCGGACTGGCGGAGAGTGCGCACCCCTCAGGGGATGTCAGCTTCGTGGAACAGGACACCCAGCGTTCCAATGCTCCAGGAAACAGATCCAGGCACAGGGGACGGGGCGGGGTGAGAAGCTGCTCCGAGTCTGTCTCTCGGCCATGTCGGCAAGAGCACCTGCCTGCACTCGGAGGAACAGCTGAGGGGTCCTTCTGAGACTCTGGAAGCCAACAGACACTGTATCGACTCCAGACGCCTGGCTGTTCACACGGCTCAGAACGTCAGCTGAAGTATGCACAGCCTTGCTTCACCACACGCTTGCTGGGGACTTCCGTCGCTCATGGGGTGCAAGGTGCTCAAGACACAGAGGAGGGGCCCACTGACCCTTCCTAGAGGAAGTCACGGTCCCTGAGGAGGGACCTTGCTCATCAACAAAACCCAGGGTGAGACACACTCTTCAGGGGTTTGTGGGGAAGGACAGGGTCTCTATGTGTATCGGCACACATCTTGGAAGTGTCTACCTGTATCTACCAATCTCTCCACTGATTCGCTCACTCACTCGAATTCATCCACCCAGTCACCCACTTCTCCAGCCATACACCCATCCCCCAGGCATCCATCTATCCAGGCACCCATCCCTCCGCCATGCACCCCCCTCCTCCTCACTCTGTCGCCCATCCGCCTGTCCATCAGCCCTCACCCGTCCACCCTCCGTGCATCCACCCATTCTTCCCTCCTTCTCTGCGTCATCCGCCTCTCCCTCCCTCCTTCTATTGCGTGATCATCTACTCACGCCTCCCCAACACATCCATCCCTTCTCCACCCATCATCCCGCCTCCAGCCCTCCACCACGCACCCCTCCACCCATCATCCCTTCGTCTGAACACTGTCTCTCTTTTCTGCGCCAGGTGGCATGGGAGGCACGAGAGATGTAACAACAGAAGAGAAGACACACACCCCCCTGCTCACAAAGCTCATAAGGAAGATGAAATGTTTAGTCATAATATATAGAATGTACATGATCAAAAAATTAACAAGATAAACGTTTTAGATAATTCGGAGATCTGCCAAGATGAGGAGGGAAGGAAGGAAGGAAGGAAGGAAAGAGACATAGAGAGGCAAGCCCAAGCATGAGACTCTTGTCATTTTTTCTTTAGGTTTTACAATCACATTTGAAATGCAAGCCAAAACAGAGGAAAAGGCAACACTCCTCTCCTAGAGCGCACAGAGTTGGACAGACTTACCACACACATTCCCGTGGGACAGACGCTGGCAGAAGGCCTTCCTTCCGGTACTTTGCCCAGAGCCCTCACAGCTGCCCTGGGCAGGAGTGGGCACACTGCATGCACATCTATTCCATTCCTATAAGACTTTTTACATTCTTTCTTTTTTTTATGAGTTGGATTCTCACTCTGTCGCCCCGACTGGAGTGCAGTGGCTGCTCCCGGCCACCACAGCCTCGCCTGCTGGGCTCCGGCGATCCTTCCACCTCAGCCTTCCGAGTAGCCGGAATTACAGGCATGCGCTATCATGCCCAGCTGATTTTTTGATTTATTGTCGAGATGAGGTCTCGCTGCCCAGGCGGGTCTCGAACCCGCGGCCTCAGGCCATCCACTCACCTCAGCCTCCCAAAGGTGCGGGTTTACAGGCTGAGCCACCGAGCCCGGCTGACTTTTTACATTCTTTAACCATGGGCTCCTCTGGATGAATTAAAACGCTTTTGAGGGCCAGTCATGTTGCCTCCTTCTGGAGTCCCCTCCCTGTACTTGCCAAGCTGTCACCTTGATGGGCGACCCAAGAATCCCCTGGGGGAAGCTGCACTTGATCCAGACTCAAAGCCAAAAGCTTCTCCAGAGAGACCTCCTGGCAGGGCTTCCGTCCCTGCCCGTGCAACCCCAGCATCCCAGAGCTGGCTGAAGCGAGGCTGGGCCCGTGTGCGGAAGGGGCACTGGCCTCTCTGGCGCCACAACTGGAACAGTCATTGCGTCGGCGTTCTCACTCCTGGGCTCTTGCTCCCACCAAGCACGGCCGCACGCAGCCCCCCGGCGGTGTGCGGACCTCTCCGCCGAGAGCTCCGACCCGGGGGAGGCCTGTCAGCTCTAGCCTCACCAGAATGGGCCGCCACTTCTAGAAGCCTGTGGAGGAAGGCCCGGGGAATGGGTTATGGAGCGGTCGTGTTCTCCAGCTCACCAGAGAGAAACGGCCAGCCCTCGCTGTGGTTTCTGGAACCATCTGAAGCCAGGGATTCGCATCTGCTGGAAAACACCACTTGCAGACCCACTCGGTTCTCTGGGGCCAGACATCTGCCTCACGGGGCTATGATCTTTGCCAAAGTTTTCTCCCCATGAGCTGTCATCACCCCCAAATCTCCAGAATGCTTCCCAGATGGAGAGAGTTAGAGAATCCATCAGACTTGGGCCAGAGGCTGAGCTAAAAGCTGGGGAAACCAGGAGAAGACTAAGCAGACAAGAGCACCAAACACATGTGTAGAAACAAGCCCAGGGAAGAAGCTGTGAGCAAGGAGAGAGAGGGACCTTCAGAGAAGGGAAAGCGTAAGGTAACTGAAGAGACAGGTCTTCCCAGAAGACAGGCGAGAGGCTCCCAGGGCCCTGGGTTAAGGAGACTGCCTCTGTGCACACGTCCAAACACCCAGGAGGACGCCGCCGCCACGCTTGTCATCATCACCCATTTTCGTCCCAGCGTGGTGCCAGCCCTCGGCCCTGCACCGATGCTGGGACACCTGAGACCCTCGTCCATGCCACCTCTGGGCAACATCCAGTGTTCAAGCAAGTATTTTCTCATCCCTGCTGCCGATGTGATCATGGTCTTTGGTTCACAGACACACACATTAGGGATGAGGAGAACAACGCTGCGAGGCCACAGGAGCCTGTGACAACCAGGGAAGCTTCCTCCCCACACTGTTCGCCGACTGCCCTTTGTATCAGTGGCGTGATGCAGGTGTCCTGGGTAAACTTCCTACTTGAAAACAGCTCAAGCGACAGATTAAAAAGTCCAAAAAGGGGCTCTGAAACGAACTGCAGAGCCTGCCCAAGTATGTCAAAAGCTCACAGCCCCACCTAGGAAATATGCTTGGAAGGATAGACATGGGTGAACTAAGGAGTCTGGCCAAGGCTTTGGCTCTGATGACCAGTCAGGAGGCATGGAAATCAGGCTCACAGGAAACACTCCAGGAGGGGGAGAGGAACTCCCTGGGACAGGAACAGGGTCTGACACAAGCCACCAGCAGGAAGAAAACACGAAGCATGGGCACAGCCAGAGACAGGAAGGAAGGAAGGAAGAGACAGTCCCCACGCTACAGGCAGGCCTACCTGGATCCAGGCTCAGACAAAACCACCACAGGAAACGTTTAGACACTGTCAGGGAAACCTGCACACAGACTAACAGTAGGAAATGACTGATAATTCTGACCGACGTGGCAATGATTAGGTTGTTTCTAAAGACGTTATCTGTCAGAGATACATACTGAGACGTTTAAGGGTAAAACAACACAATGTCTGGGATGTGCTTGAAGACATTCCCAAAAAAACCCCCAAAAAGTAGACACCCATAGGAAATAAGATTGGCACACTATTGGTAAGTTGGTGCCAGACGACACCTGACGGGTCTCGATACTAGACCCTCCAGGCTGGATGTGCTTGAAAGCAGCCACAACAACAGAGAAGTGAGTGACTGCTGTGTGGACACAGGGGGGAGGGTCACGCTAAGGCCATGGTGGAGACAGGAGCTGGGAAGTGGAGTCAACCACGCCTCTTCACGCCAGCAACACGCAGGTAGAACATATAGTTTAAAACACACTTTACGCTTGTGTTGCTATTTTAAGTGACACTAGATATAAACTTAACAAGCAATGCCCATTCCCTTTATGGAGACTATTATGCAATTTTACCGAATGACAATAAAGATGACCTAAATAAATGGAAAGAAATACTATGTTCTTGAGTAAGAAGATTCAGAGAAGCTGTAATTTCCTCTCAACGTGATATACAGTTCAAATGCGTTTCCACTTTAAATCTCATCTCAGCACTTGATAAACTGATGCAAAATGCATATGGAAGAGCGAAAGTCCTTGCCCCACTAGGTATCGAGACTTTATTTATTTGTATTTTATTTTAAATATGCGGGGTACAATTCAGGGTTAGGTATTCAAATGTTCATTATGCAGGGACCCTTGTTGATGAGGTGTCCTCCCCTGCCCCTAACAAACTCCCACTACTGCCAATCCCATCCCCCACTCCCCTGGCAGTTTCCCACTACTGCCAATCCCTTTCTTACAGTATTACAATAATTTTTCAAGGTCCACTTATAAGTGAGAACATGTGATACTCAGTTCTTTGTTTCTGTGATAGGAACTCAGTATTATAGATTCTAAGTTCATCCAGATTTCTGTGAAGTTCATAATTTTGTCCTTCTTTATGGCTGCGTAATATTCCATCATGTATATGTAACTTTTTTTTATTGTCCTCTTTCGATGGGCAGTATGGTTTGATCCATGTGTTTGCTATTGTGAACAATGCTGCAAACAACATGAGTGGGCAGATATCTTTTTCCTAGAGTGATTTAGGTTCCTCTGGGTATATTCCCAGTAGGGGGATTGCGGGGTCGTATGGAAGGTTGATTTTTAGATCTTTTAGGAATTGCTACACTGTTTTCCATAGAGGTTATACTAGTTTACACTCCCACCAACAGTGTAGAAGTGTTCCCTTTCCCTGCATCCTCTCCAGCATCTGTTGTTTTTTGAGTTATTGATGATGGCCATCCTGTTTGAATTAAGTGGCATCTCAGTGTGGTTTTTAATTTGCATTTCTTTGATGACTAGTGAGGCTGAGCATTTTTTCACTTATCTGTTGGCTGCTTGTATGTCTTATTTTGAGAACTATCTATTCCTATCTTTTGCCCACTTTGTAATGGGGCTGTTTTTTTCTTTTCAGCACATTTGAGTTCCTTGTAGATTCTAGATATTAGGCCTTTGTCAGACATACAGTTGACAAATATTTTTTCCCAGTCATGGGCTGTCTCCCTGCTCTCTTGATGGTTTTTTTTTTTTTTTTTGGTTTTGCATAAGTCTGTCAGTTTGATGAGGTCCCACTTGTCTATCTTTTCTCTTACGGCATGGGCACTGTGAGTTTTTGATCAGGAACTGGTTGTCAGTTCCAATTTCCATAAGGGTGTCTCCTGTATTTTCTAAGGTTCTTATAGTTTCAGTTTTACATTTAGGTCTTTGATCCGTTTAGAGTTGATTTTTGTGAATGGTGATGGGTAGCGGTCTTGTTTTAATCTTCTCCATGTGCTCAGCCAGTTTTCCCAGCACCATTTACTTAATGAATTCTCCTTTCTCCAGTGGTTGGTAGTGGACACTTTGCAAAAGATGAATTGGTGAAGAAATTGAAGTTTTGCTTCCAGAATCTCAATCCTGTTCCATTGGTCTATATGCCTGTTCTTGTACCAATACCTGGTTGTTTTGATTATTGTAGCTTTATAATACAGTTCAAAGTTTGGGAATGTGACACCTCCCGCTTTGTTTTTTTGTTGTTGTTGAGGATTGTTTTGGCTATTCATGATCATTTAAGTTTCCCTATGAATTCCTGTATCGTCGTTTCCAGGTCTGAGAAGTATGCTGCTGGTAATTTAATGGGCATTGCGTTAAATCTGTAGATTGCCTTGGGTAGGATGGACATCTTAACGATGTTGACTCTTCCAATCCATGAGCACGGAATATTTTTCCATTCGTTTGTGTCGTCTTTGATTTCTCTGAGCAGTGTTTCGTAGTTTTGCTGTAAAGGTCTTTCACCTCCCTGGTTAGAAAAACACCAAGGCATTTCATTTTGTTGTGGCTATTGTGAATGGGATTGTGCTTGTTATTTGGGCTTCTGTTTGTTTACTGTTGGTGTACAGAAATGCGACTATCTTTTGCACATTTATTTTACACCCTGAGAATTTGCCAGAGTCCTTTATCAGTGCAAGGAGGTGTTTGACAGATTCTCTTGAGTTTTCGAGGTACAGAATTATGTGATCTGCAAAGAGGGATAACTTGACTTCCTCTTTTCCTATCTGGATACCCCTGATCTCCTTCTCTTGTCTGCTCTAGCTAGGACTTCCAAAACTATGTTGAACAGGAGGGATGAGAGTGGACACCCTTGTCTTGTTCTGGTTTTCAGGAAAATGGTTCCAATTTCTGTCTGTTTAGCAGTATGCTGGCTGTGGGTTTCTCATAGATGACTCTTACTATTTTGAGGTATGTTCCAGCTAGACCTAGATGTTCAAGGGTTTTTATCAAGAAGGGATGCTGGATTTTATCAAAGGTGTTTTCTGCATCTAATGATATAATCATGTGGTTCTTGTTTTTACATCTGTTGATGTATTTAATGACGTTTATGGTCTTGCGAATGTTGAACCAGCCCAGCATACCGGAAACGAGGCCTACTTGATCATGGTGGATAATTTTTGAGATGTGTTGTTGGATCCGGTTTGCTAGGATCTTGTTGAGAATTTTAGCATCTATGTTCATCAAGGATATTGGCCTGTAGTTCTCTTTCTTTGTTGGATCTTTACCTGGTTTGGATATCAATGTGACGTTAGTTTCATAAAATGACTTAGGGAAAGTTCCATCTTTCTCAATTTATCAAGACTTTAAATAAGTTACAGTAATTACAAAAGCAGAGTTGAATCAACAATAGACAAACAGACCAACAGAGCTGAACAAGAGTCCAAAGACGTGATGTGTGAGCATGGCCGCTACAGACCTCCAGGGTGAGGCAGGGCCGTCTAGTCAATGATGTTGACAAGTTAGGATATCTGGATGGAAAAAGAAGTGGTCCTCCGCCTCATGCCACAGATGATGGTGTTTTCAGCTGATTTAAAGTCTTAAATGTGAAAAGAGAAACTATACAACTCTCAGAGTAGGAAAAGATTTTTTAAAATAAGGCACAAAGCACCATGAAAAAAATACGTCCAGTTGGACAACGTTAATTTTTTTTAAACCTTCTATTTATCAAAGGACACTGAAATCAAAGGAAAAAGACAATCTACAAACTGTTTCAGAAACAGGCCATCGGCATCCAGAATACAGAAGCGACTCCACAGCGGAAGCACAGCTGGCCCCTGCTCTGGGCCCACCTGCGGGGCAGCTCTGAGGGAATCACGCATACGCCCAGGCGCCTCACCTTAGCCCTGGTAACACCTGCCTTCTTGGGAAGGGCTGAAACAGTCAGCATGCCCCAAATCACTTAAAACAGTGGCAGTAAACACGAGGAGTGCCTTCAAGAACAAAAGACGAGTCACTTCAACAGACATTTTAGAAACGCTGGAAACATAAATGGTCCCCAAAGACAGGAAAAGTCACTCAACAGAGTTGGTAATCAGAGAACTGCAAATGAAAGCACAATGAGATGCCACTTCACACTCCCCAGATTGGCGAACATTAAGATGTCTGGCAGCAGCAAGCCCAGGAGAAGCGTCTCTCACCACCGCGGGCAGGCGTGCCAGGCGCTGTCCATCGCCAAGCTCCCTGCTCCAGGGAGTGCAGTGCTCCCCAGGCCAGGAACGCACTCTGCACACAGGGAACAAAAGGAAGCGGCGAGAGGCCTGTCCGCCGCAGGGGGCATCCTGTGTGCTGCACTTACACCTCAGAACCGGCCGTCGAAAGGACGGATGCGTGCCATGTATACGCAGCATGTGGCTGACTTCCTGCCGAGTGGAAGAAGCCAGCTACGGGAGGACACGCTCTGATGCTGGGGTGAGAATAGTCAGTACCAAGCACGGTGGGTAAAGTCAAATAAGCACTCCAGAGACACATGTGCGTGTGCTCCCAAGTGTGCCACTGTGGGGGGGCGGGCTCCACTAGGGTCCCTTCGGAGGGTCTCCAGTCCCCACACTTCTCAGGCACACACCAGGGCTTGCAGGGCTGCTACACACACTATGCTTCACCGTGGAAATATCGCTAAAAATAAAGTGTAAGGCTGTCTGTTTCCAAGCAAAACCCCATGCACATATGTTCCCCAACCCTAACCCCAGAAACTTCTCCCGGCAGTGAGGTGGAATGAAGGGACGTGTGGCCACCGCTTGGATCCGCGCCTTTGCCCGGCAGCAGGGATGAGGAGGCACAGCGGGCATGCCTCCAGGCCCGCAGCATCTACGAGACACTCAGAGAAACTGGCAGGAGGAAACCTGGCTTGGGAGCCAGAGATGAGCAGGGATACAGGAAAGAACCTTCTAGGAATCAGTGCGAGAATGGAATGAGCTACCTCGGAAATGGATTCCGTAATCGTCTGGACCAAGGAGCCCCAGAGCAGCTGTTCTGAGGGATGCTGTAAGGGCCCGAGTCGCCAGGGCAGGGGCAAGGGAAAACCAAGAGAGTAGATGTTCATCCCTGAAACCCACTGCGTTCCCAAGAGCCCACAGTTCTTGGCTCGCTCAGTGTAAACCAGCCCACCCGGACGCCAGCCATGCCAGCTGGAGAGGTGGGGTGAGACAACGATCTTCAGAGAAAATTAAAGACCAGAGAATCGTTTCCGAGCACTGTAGGAAAAATGTGGCCAAGGAAACCCACCCTGACCCCAAAAGCCTGGTGAGAGTCACAGCATCCTTTCTTCTAGCCTCCAAGAGAAACAAGACAGAAAACCGCACATGCTTTACAAACATTTCTGACGCAAGCCAAAGGCCTGTCCCAAAACAGACTTTTCCTTGCCAAGCTGTTGTGGCTGTTTTTTCCTGTGTTAGTCATTACTTTTTAGAAGTGGGAAGAGGAGAGTTTGGGGAGGCGACAGCCCCACTGTCCCCTCCAGGATGTGGTGGCCAACGTGCACGCACACACGTGCATCGCAGAGATTCACACGCCACACAGAGGGAAGGAAGGTGCTGCACTTCAGAGTCAGAAGCAAATGTGCCGTCAACCTCTAGCCAGGCTCAGACATTCATCCTCCCCTCAGATCACAGGTGCCTCAGGGCCTTTCTAAGTCCACCTTATGTCATGACCAGCAGGGACTGCAGCTCCTGTGCAAGGAATTTCAGAAGAAACTATCAACTTCGCCTTCTTCAAACACCTTCTTCCAAGGGCTCATGAGCACTTTGCAAATATTCATTAACAGATCATCAACTCATGGTTTTTCTTCCATTGAGGCAGTGACTGTAACTTTTATTACTATTTCAAAATCTAGAAAACTAATCAGAAACACTTCACACCCACAAGGATGGCTAAAGTTTTAAAGACTGACGATAATAAGCGTTGGTGAGGATGTCAGAGACTGGACAGACTGCTACCTCTTTGAAGAACAGGTGGTTCCTCAGAAGGCCAAAGAGTCACCACTTGACCCATCAGCGGCACCCGAGAGCCATGGAAACACGTCCGTAAAAAACCGTATGTTAACAGTCACACTCCCCACGAGACAGTAGTGTGGCCTGGCCACACAGTGGGCTATTAGTCGGCCACAGAAAGGATGCAGTGGAGATACACACTACAACCGAGTGGACCTTGAAACGATCGGGCTGAGTGCAAGGAGTCACCCCAAAGGCCACCTATGACCTGATTCCACTCGCAGGAAATGTCCGGAGCAGACCAGTCCACGGGGACAGAAAGCAGACTGGCATTTGCAGGGGCGGGGCGAGCGGGGGCATGGGAAGTGACTGCTCCTAGGTGTGGGGTTTCTCTGTGGGGGGATGGAAGTGTTCTGGAATTAGACAGTGGGGGGAGGAGGTTGTACAGCTCTGTGACTAGACCAAAAAATCACTTTTACAAGATAAATTAGAAGGTTAAAAACCCTAAATATCAGTACACTGACATATTAGGGGACCTAACATAACAGACACAACTGACATCCACAAAACATGCCATCAGCTGGGAAAGTGTTGGCACGCCCACGCCCGCACAGGCTCAGCAGCCCCCCCGGGCAGGCCCAGCTCCCCTGGGGCTTAGGTCTGAGGCCCCGCCCGCCCCTCCTGCAGTGTTCCTCCTGGAGAGAGCCAGCGCCTGCAGACCACGGGCAGGGGATGTGCCTGGGTTGTGTGTGTTTTCAAACCTCCCTGAAATTCTTCAGGAAAGTATGTACGTGTGTGTTTCCATGTGTGTCTGTGATTCTTTGGTCATACAAATCCCATCACGGAAGGAAGGCAAAGCCTGCAGCTGGCGTCCCAAGGTCTCCGCGGTTGTCTTCCTCTGTAGCATCTGCCCCTGCTCCGTGCTCTATGACCCCTGACCCAAGACCTCCAGGACACACTACCCCTTCCCGCCCACTGCACGTCCCTGGAGGCTGAGCCCTCTCTCTGGAGCACCTGCTGGGAGGCCCAAAAGCAGAGGTCCCACAGGTTTGCGGGCTCCCTCCTTATTTCAGTGAGGCCACCTGGGGTTGGACAATGCAGACACTGCCTTGCCCTAAGAAAATCCCTCTGCAGCGCAGCTCAGCGCCAGCACCCAGATGTGGCCTTTGCGTGTCTGCCTACTCTCACTAAATTCCCATCTAGCCAGGGAAAGGCCACCTCTTGGCCTCATCTTAACATCACACAGTGTGTGCACAGAACTTTAATTGTTAGCAATAAAGCTGTCTGCTCATCTCCTGATGGGGAGATTCGCACATACCAGAAGCCCGGTTTCTAAGTTGGAGAAAGGTCTTCATTTGAATTCTTATCTGCTGGAAAAGCAAAAAAAAATGAGCTGATTGTCTACCTCTTAACGAATTAGAAATCACTTACATGGGTGCCCTTTGTGCTCCGCTAATGCTTCCCGTTTAAAAGGTGATTTCTGCACTGAGCCAGGCAGACATTCCCCTGGCGACTACGGGAGATTTATTCATTTAGCAAATGTATTCTTGCAGTAACTCTCAAAAGCGGTGCACGCTATGACACAGCACAGGCCCATTTGTAGAATTTTTAGCCTTATTTAGAAGTCTCAGCTTCCTTAACACTGACGCTCTTACTGGCTGGTTTAAGCTCAACTCTAAGGCAAGCACACGCACTTCCAAGGCTGCCACAGGAGCTCGGCAGGTCTGGCTTCACCTCTGTTGGGCCTGGCTGCCCTCAGACAGGTAGGTTAGCAGAGCAGCATCCAGATACATGACCTCAGCAGGAAACATGCAGCCAACACAAGAAGGGAGGCAGAGTGGCGACTGTCTGGGGTTCTCAGATGCCAGCGGCACTCTTGCTTTTTCTTCCTCTCCTCCGCCCTTCCGCCTTCCTTCTTCCCTTTTCCTCACTCCTTCTCTCTCCCCCTTCCACCCCTCACCCTTTCTCGTTCCTTGCTGTGCCTTCCGCTTGTCAAGGGGTGTGTGTGTGTGTGTGTGTGTCTGAAATGTGGTATTTGCTTTTGTACTGAACTCTCTCTCAGGACTGATCATCTTCAGAGCGCTGATTCTGCCAGAAAATGGCCCCAGGTCCCCTTCACAGAAGCCCTGACCACACCAGGACTTTAAGTAAGTAGTGGGAATCCATCGGAGTTTGCTCAAAACTCTTGGAGGTCCATAGCCAGTCTCCGACGTCAACGTGTGACCAGTCAGTCCCGCACCAACACATCTTTCAGCAGGCCAAGTGGTAGTTGGAAGTGGATCTCCCGTCCAGAAATCTGTTTATCCTTTAGTTGCACAGCAGGGGACCAGAACTGACACTTGTTATAAATTCATTCATATTTGCCAGAACTATTCTGCCACAAGAGGGTTTTATCTCGACAAGACTCCTAAATAGGCTTTGCAAAATTTAATCCTCTATTGATTAGTCTTATCTCCTGTAATCCATCTAGCCATTGAAGAATGTTTGCTAAATTTCTGTTTTAATAAAAACATCAACCACAACCTTTATCTTCCTTTATTCAATGGAAACAAAGCATAATCTAGTTTTTAAAATACTATAAGCAGATAATCAAAATTCAACAACTGTATGCCCTGAACTCAACTAATTTCCACTTCAAATGCTCCTAATCCTTGCAGGCTCTGGCACTGAATGGCAATGTTCGGGTGAGGAAGAGGCAATTTGCATGCCACATTGGCTCTACCCATTTGCTAAATTAAGTGGCAAGATAACAAAGGGATGGCGTTTCGATGAGAATCGTCTAATTAAAAGTGAATCTGAGGATGTAGGGTTTGAGCTCGATCACGGACTGCCAACCTCAAAAACGCAAAGAACGGCAGAGAGGCCTCCAAGAGAGGCGTCCATGCACCTTGGCATCTTGTGCGACGTGAGCCTTTCTCGCAGGGACCCCATGGCTCCACCTTAATAATCCTCAGCCGTCATCCTCACTCACATGGTCGTCACATTTTCTGAGTGCCTCTCGAACTATCTCAGATGCTTTGCAGACATACTAATCCACATTTTAAGACCCTGCAAAATGGGCAATGGTGTCGTCACTTTGCAGATCAAGGTCTGCTGTTGAGAAAGGCTAGCACAGGCGATGGCTGTTGTGGGTCAGGCATCCGAACCTGGGTCTGGCCTCAAGTCCACAGTCACTCCACGGGCCCACTCTGCCCATTCCCTGCAGCCAGCACAGCACAGAGCCTGGGGAGACTCATGGTCCTCCAGCAAGAGGTTAATCTGCCTGGCGGCACTTTGCTCCTGCATTGATATCTTTACAGGAGAGGAGTTTCAACAGTTTCACAAGAGCACTGGCTCCACATGTGAACACAGAGCGAGAATCCATCACCGCCACTGGTGACCTCGCAAGCAGAGGCTCGGCTTTCCGACTGAGTTGGGACAGCAAACATGGATCCCACGGGTAGGACAGCATCCCTTTTCGCACAAAAGGGGCAGAACGGCCTTGGATGAGAAAACGCAAAGGGACCCAGTGGCTCGCGGCCAAGGGCCGGTATCTGGGGCGGTTCCAGCAGGAAAGATGCTTTTATACTCACCATGGTGAGCTCCAGTGCATGCTGCCTTGGGACCAGGGAGAGTAGCACCTGCACTTCTCTTTCCAGGCCGGGCAGTGCTGGCCCCGGGCAGGGAACAGGAAGGAGACCTCTCCTTTCACTCAGAGACAGTGACGGTGCAGGACCAGCCCAGGACGGGGAAGGGCCACGAAAGCTGAGCTGAGATCAGCCCCTTTGTTTCCACAGCCTCTACATGAGCACGAGTGGGATCAGGTTCCAGGCCTGAGGAGGGGACCGTGAAAGGCCATCCAGCTTCAGGCAGAATCTCCCTGAAGAGACCTCACCAGACGCTGCTCCTGCAGGTACCTCCAGGTCAGCGACCTCCGCCCATGTCGCCCTCTCTGGCCCCTCCCACTTCTCTGGTTGCTCATGTGCTCATGAGCAAAGGGACCCCAGATTAACCAGCAGGGGGACTTCTAAGCCCCAAATGCAGGGAAAATGGGTCAAAATGAATACTGGCTCTCTCTCTTCCATGGGAACAGAGGTACCTTTGGCTAGAAAAGGTTCCAGATTGGACTTGGGGGAGGACAGGAACAGCCATGAAGGGCTGGGCGGACTGGGAGGGGCCAGGCCACACCTGCCCACACAGCTTGGCTCTGGCCAGGCACTCCTCAAGTTAGCACGTTTTTAAACAGGGGGGCGGGGAGACAAGGGGATATCTAGAAGCAGCAGGGCTGTAAGAGAAGATGGGGCCCTTCTGCTCTGGAGCAAACCCACTGGGCTTGTTTTCTGCCAGGTGTTCCCCTTTGGTCCAGAACAACCATTTGTGCTAACTCATAGTGCTCTTGACGATTACGACGGCGCAAGAGTGGGGAAACCAAGCTCCACCGTCCAAGCTCCAGGCCCTGCAGGCAGAGAGGGAGCCCTGGGGGGTCTCTGCAGCCCCCCCACACTCCTCCCCCACCCCACCAGCCTGCAGGCAGACGCAGTTGAGGACATCTGTCTCTCTCCAGCCAACTGCTCTTCACTGGCTCGGACAAGGGGGAAATACACGGAGAGCTAGCTTGCACATCGGGAGCTTTCTCAGTTCCAAGTAGTGCAGCAAGCTTAACACCTGGTCCCACAGACCGTGCTGCTGGCACCATGTAGCACCCAAAGGGCAACAGCCAAAAATAAGATGCTGGAGAGAACACCCAGCCACGTCCCCTCCGAACAGGGATGGGGTCCTCTTCTGAAGACACTGTCCTGAAAGTGCGCGACTCCAGGCAGGCTACACACAGCAGGCCCAGGCACTGGCCTGGGAACAAAGACCCGCTCGTTTCCCATCCTTAATCCCAGGCGGATGAGGACTTTGATCTGCTCTGGGACAGACACTTGGAGTGCGATGGTATCAGGGAGGTTCTGAAGTAGAGTTTCCCTGCATGCTTAATCCGCTTGGCTTACCTACAGGAGGCAAGACATTCCAGACGGGACTGATTCCAGTGCATCCCTCTTTCTTCTCAAAGCCAACCTCTGCTCTTAGAGAGGGCTGGCTCCAAGCCAGAGCTAATTGGGGCTTGTCTTTTATACTTTGTCTTTGGATGGGAGGGAAACACCCACAGGGTCAGCACCCGGCAGCTGGCCAGGGTGGCCCCCGCTTCTAGCCAGAACATGGTACCAGGGCCCATCCTGGCTTCCCCAGGACCCTGATCTCACCCGCTGAGCCGAAGATAAACGTTGCCACAAACGCTGGCATGAGATGAATCCCGCCAGAATCTGGCTCCGTTCACTCCGACCTTGAACCAGTACACCCTGTGAGAGTAGACCACAGTCCCCTGAAACCTTTTATCCCACAACTCCAACACAGCCATGCTGTGATTCAGTGCTCTGACGAGTGAGTGTTTTGGAAGCTGCCCTGACTTCCCAAGCAAGCTCACATGGGTCTCCCCTAACCCGCAGGGCTCAGGGCCTCCCTCCTAGACCCAGTCATGTGCAGCACCTGGATGGGCAAGCACTGGGGCCAGGCTTGTGGGTCTGGGCAGTGTGCAGCCTTGGCCGGGAGGAACGGCCCGCAGACATCTGGGCTGCGCTTTCAGCTTCAAAGCGATGCTTCTGCTTGCCCCCTGTCTTGGCGTCTGCCAAGTGCTTGCATTCTAAAGTTAGGCAAGGATTTCCGCTTTCTCTGTAACCCTAGAATGGTTTTCCTGCCTGAAGAGAGCCTCTCTGCACACCAAAACTCAGCCTGCTCATGGTTTCGAGAAACGGAAGGAGAGCACAATCCCCATTAGCCCCTTCCCCTTGGTGTTTTAACACCTGGCCTCTATTCAGACACAGGTGTCCCCTACCTCCATGGCACAGGAGCTGCCCGGGGCCCTTGGCTGCGCTTGGCCACGCACGTCTGTCCTCTCAGCTGGAACTCCAGTCACGGGCCTTCTTGAGAGCCCGAACCCAAGACAGACGTGCTAGTTCTCTCAGTGCAGGATGGGTCCCCAGCGAGCACCAGGACAGCATGAAGGCACTCAGAAGCAGGGATTCCCTTGAGGAGAGACATTCTCCCAACCGCATCTGAAGACCAAAAAACCTCCGATGCAGTCGCATAAGATCTCATACAGTCACACTCAAAGTCCTTTGGACACATCTCAAAAACACCCACATTCTCCAGCACTACACAGGACAGAGTCCGCTCTGGTCCCAGGTGATATCCTGGGAGCTGGTGGCTTTGGTGCTTTGATCGAAGGTCTTCCAGAGTGGAAAAGCTACATCCCGCCCTGTCCACACGAAGGCAGCAATCAGCACTCCCCTGTTCCCTCCCGCACATCACAAGGGCCCGACATGACAAGACAAACACGCCCAGGAGCCCACGTGCCCACAGCGAGACAGTGCTCGCTCCTTTAGGGGCTGTCCGAAAGCCCCCGCAGACCCTCCCTGGACATGCACAACCTCATGTGCCACCGGGTCTGTGTCTGCACCACAGGCACACACAGCGTCCCCTTGGCTCACACCAAAACAGACGTCCTATGTAGCCACACTTCCAGGCTGAGCCACTTTCCTGCTGCCGCCTAGGGTAAGCACGGGGCCTTCTGCAGGTCTGAGCTGCAGTTTTCCCACAACTATGCCATGGAAACAGGGACACCCACAGACTTGCAAGACTCAAGGAGCAAAGTCATTTGCCTGGGCATACTGCTCAGTCAATGGCCCCAAGCTGGCAAGGGACCCAGGACCCCCGTCATCACTGGACGCTTCCCAGTGAACACTCCTGCCTCATTCTGAGAGACAAGCGGCCCCTCCACCCGGGAGGCGGGGCGCACGCTTGAGAAACATCCTCAAGCAAGCCGCCAGCTGCGCTCGCAAAGCCTGCCTCTTCCTTCTGCAGCATCCGGAGCGGTGCCGTCGGATGCGGCTCTCCGCTGAGGACGGCGTCCTGTACGTGAGCACTACAGGACAGCAGCCACGCGCCAGGTGTTTGCCGCTACCCTAGGGCCCAGCACAGCTCTGGAGTGTGTCCCGGGGCCCCAAAACTGAGGACTTGCCCAAGCATGGCAGTCACGTGAGGTCGACGCAGGCTTCTGCGGTCGCCAGCGACACTTCACTCTGCTCCACCCGCTCCCGTACTCTGGGGGCGGATTCGCCTGCTCCCTGACAGGAATTTGATGCTCGTTTAGTCACACCCAAACAAGACCAAAGTGGCCAAAACAAACTTACGTAAGAAATCGGCTGGTGAAGATTATGCCCTTTTAAAAAGATTCACCACAGGTTTCCTTAAGGGGCAAGCTTGCCTTATGAATACCAAGAAGACCTAATTTGCAAATTTATACACAACCCGTAAAGACCTGGACAGTGACAGACACATGCAAATTAAGCTGGAGACGCTGTCTATGAAGTGGCAGGAGTAAAAAAAATACTGGTGCATGGTATTATTCATACCGTGGAGAAATTCATTCCTGCAGGGAGGTGAGGCCAAAGGTCAAGTCCTGCCTGCCTGCCCAGGGGTCCCAGCTCCTACCCTCCACCTCTGCTCCCTGACAGCCCCAGAGCACGGCCGCGTCACGCTGAGAAGAGCCAGAGGACTTTCCCCCTCCGCGTGTCCATTCTCTGGGATCCCGAGCCTTGGGGATAACCGAGGACTTCTCAGTTTAGCCACCTGGAAGAAAACCCCTCAGATGCCTTCCAAGCCCCGGCCTTCTCAAGCAGACCCCGGTGAGGCCGCGCAGGCTTGCCGCTCCCCACCACGTGGTGCCCACGCCCACAGTGGCCCAGGTCCCAGACAGCCTCTCGCCTCTCCCGATGCCCAGGACCCCATGCCCTCAGACTCCCTCTGGGCGCCGCCTCTGAGCCACAAAGCCTCCAAGGGTCTCCCTCGCGCCCTATGAAATGAGGTGCAAGCGGTCCCCTGCCCTGTAGCCAGGCACTTTTCCCAACTCTCCCCCCGTCGCTTTCCAACCCCCTTTGCGCTCATGGACCGCCCACTCCCCCCCCCCAAAGGCACTGCGACAGCACCCCTCGGCTTCCCTCACACGGGCCCTCTGCCCGGGGCGGCTGATGGCCCCACGCCGCGAACACGCCGGAAGCGCCTGGCAGGTCTCAGGGTGCATGCTGCCACTCAGGGAAAGCCCTCCCTCCTCTGAGCCCAGAGAGTCTGTCTCTCGCCACTCAGCTCCGAGAAAGTCTCCTTTTCACCCTCCGTGGTGCGAAGGCTGAGCAGCAAGAAGCCCCCCCCCCCCCCCACGCCGCTGAGGCTTGCCAAGAATGACGCCTCTGGGCCTCAGTGTCCGCCTCTGCCAAAGGCGGCCCTCACAAGGCCGCTGCAAGGAATGACTGACACGGGGCGCACCCAGCGTGGAGGGCAGGGCCGGCCCACAGCAGACACGCAGACGGGAGCCACCAAGTCCGGGCCTGTGCTTGTGTCTCTCGTGAGCACTTCTTACAGCCTGACGCTTCACCTGCGGGTCTTACCGGCTGTGCCTTAAGATGACCAGTGATGACAACAGATGCAGAGCAGGGCAGAGGCCAGGCACTGCCTTGGACAGATGTACAGCAGGTCTAGGTATCCTCAAGGGGAGGAGGGATCCTGATGTCATGCTGGCTGAGGACACTGGCACAAGCACGTTCCCTAAGCCGTTTCCGGGTGCCCTGGCCCCTCTGTGCAGTTCCACGGACGGGGGCAGGGTGGATGGACGCAGGGCGCAAACATCACCATGGCACAGCCCGCGGCACGGCCGGCCTTCAGTGGGTGTGGCTCGCGTGGGGTTCCCCCCTTCCACTCCCTCTTTATGCTACGGAGCTGCCCACTGGTGACAGACAAGTCTGTCCCGCTTTGACTTGACTGCAGACGAAAGTGTAATCCCAGAGCTGCTGTGGGAAACAGTCTGGTGCCTCTTCAGTGTGACAGGCCTAGAGGCCGGGCACCGGGGCTCACACCTGCACTCCCAGCACTGTGGGAGGATGAGGCAAGGGGATCCCTTGAGGCCAGGGGTTCAAGACTCGCCCAAGCAATACAGTGAGATCTTGTCTCTAGAGAACACAAAAATAAAAAGTTAGTTGCATGTGTGGGCACACACTTGTGGTTCCAGCTTGAGCCCAGGAGCTTGAGGCTGCAATGAGCTATGATTGTGCTACTGCACTCCAGACTGGGTGACAGAGCGAACCCTTGTCTCTCTCTCAAAAAAAAAAAAAAAAATTGAATGGCTACGTGATCCAGACGTTTTGTTCCCAAGTGTACACCCCAGAACTGAAAACAGCTGTTCATCAAATACTTGTACACAGATGTTAAGTGCAGCCTTATTCACAACAGTCAAAGGGTGGACATGGCCCAAGTGCCGACAGAGGTAAACAAAATGCGGTATGTCCACACAACGTGGTATGATTGAGTCATAAAAGAGAAGGAAATCCTGACACATGCTATAACTCAGATGAACCTGGAAGCATGAAGTGAAAGGAGCTAGACCCCAAAGCCACATGTTGCATGATTCCATTTGTACGGACACCCCAGAAAAGGCACATTCATCCTGACACAAAGCAGACTGAGATGCTGGGAGCCAGGGGAGGGGTGTGACTGCAGATAGGCAGGGAGCTCCCTTCTGGGGAACGGCATGCTCTGGAGCTAGATGGTGTTGACAGTTGTAGATGTGAGAAGCATCACTGACCATCACCTTTGCAAAGGCTTTCATGATATGTGTACCTCACCACGATGAGAAGAAACACTTTAGTGCTAGGATCACTAGGAAGAGGAGTAGGCTGACTTGGAGTGAAGACTCGTCCACAAGAAAAGTGAGCAGGATTCAGAGCCCAGGCAGTGGTGTCCTTTGGTCCCTCGGGCCTTTTGTGCTTTATTAAACTGTGTAAGACTGTTATTATACCTTGTTAAGATTTTGAGTTCTGAAATAACTGAATACCCAGTACTGAATAGCTAATGTATACTTGAACTGACAATGCTAAACAAAGCCACAGAAACACACACACACACCTCCCAAGTCCCCTGGTCTGTGGCGGCTGCTGGACTGGCCACCGGATGCCCAAGTGGGCTCAGAGACAGCAGTGCCAGCCGCCACTGCCTCACCCGGCTGGACACGCTGCATAGCTGCCAACCATAGAAACGCCTGTTCTGAAGTCCACGCAACTCCATCTCGTCACTGGCAGGCATGCAGCTGTGTTGGAGGGAATGCGAAAACAGTTCCAAAGATGAAACTAAGGAACGAATACCCGAAAGCAGGGCAAGCCGTGGCCTCAGTCACATTCTTGGATGGTGTTGTACGAGTAGCTTTGGTACGACTCCTCCATCAGACGAAATTAGCGCCGCTTCCAAAGCGAAGTCAGACAAGGAAAAGCAAAATTACCACGAGGGTGCCCCAGTCAGGAAGGTATCTCCAGACTCCATGGCCTGTCAGGGCTTGGCCATCCTTCCGCCTTGCTGCCCAGGGCCCTGGCTGGAGGAAGCTGACCTAAAAATGCACCTGTTTCAAGCCATGGCACCAGGCCTGTCCATGGGAGCCTCCCTTCCCTAACTCTGCCCGAAGGCGCCTACAACATTCACAGCAGCAGGCCTTCAGGATTGCACATTACGACAGACTGAAGAATTAAATCCATTTGGCTACATAAAAGTCCAATTTGTGGAAAGGCAATTAGATGTGTTCCATTTCCAAATGCATGTCTCCCAGCAATGGAAACTAGGTAAGAGCATTACCTGGTGAAGAGTACCACAGGCACATTTTTAAAAATCTGCAGCCATTCTAAGAGAGAAATAAAGAACTGCCAATTACACAGGAAATCAAGGAATACGCACTCGAAGCCTCACATTTATAAACCAAATCTGGCGGCCACAGTCATGTGTGCCCTCAACCACGTCACCCGAGGCGCACCTGGCAAGGGGCGAGGCACTGACCCGAGAGCCCCTCTGCATGCAGGTCCCACGTGGGCCCCGTACTGCCACTCCACCACATTGCCCTCCCGCATAAGAGCCATCCCAGGACGCCCTGGTCAAAGAGCGGAAGGGGCCGGCAGCCCCCGGAAGGGAGGAACACACACAGAAGAGGCTGCGGGAGCTGACACGCACCTACAGGCACACCCCCACGGCCGCACACTCCCACGGACGCACACTCCCACAGACACACACCACATGTGTACACCCACGGACAGACATACCCATGGACACACACGCCCATGGACACACACAACCACAGACACACACACCTATGAACACAGATACCCACAGACACATAGCCGTAGTCACACACACCCAGGGACACACACACCCACAGGCACACACCACATATGTACACCCATGGACAGACTCACCCATGGACACACATGCTCATGGACACACACAGCCACAGACACACACACACCTATGGACACATACCCACAAACACATATCCATGGACACACACACCCACAGACACACACATGTGTACACCCATGGACAGACACACCCATGGACACATATGCCCATGGACGCACACAACCACAGATATACACACCTATGGACACACACACCCACAGACACATACCCACAAATACACACACCCACAGACACACACCTATGGACACACACCCACAAATACACACACCCATGAACACACACATCCACAGATACATGCCCACAAACAGACAACACAGTCACGGATACACACCCACGGATACATATGCACACAAAAACTACACACCATACAGACACAACATGCACACATACACAGACACCAGGCCCACACCCTTAGATACAGACACAACCACATACACATGTCCCACATGCACACACACAACACACACACACCAACACCGCATATACACATGAACGCCACACACATGCCATACAACACACGCCACATGCAAGTATGGCCATCCGGGAGAGAGGGTGAAAATCCCAGCACCAGCCAGGCTGCTCCTGCAAGGTGACCCCTGGGCAGCTCCCCATCGAGCCTGCTGTCTCTGGGCGAGTCCAAGGCCTGCGCAAGCCAGCTGGCATTCTCACGGGACGGACACGGCAGTGACTATTCACTGAGACTTTACCGCACTGGATCCATGCCAACTGTCCCGAATTCTCCCAAGCCTGAAGTGAGACACCTGCCCCTCTGCAGCTGGGGAAGCCCCGACTCGCACAGGGCTGGCCGGCCACGGTTTCCCGCAGCTGCCTGCCCGGCCCGCCACA
>NW_007097712.1:153042-167367 GCF_000164805.1 Carlito syrichta
CCAGCCGCCCCTTCTGTCTTCCGCCCCCTCCTCAGTCCGTCCATCCGCCTCGCTCCTCCTCCTCCTCGCCTTAGCCTGTGGCTGAGTTGTTCTGACCCAGCAGAAGCCTTGGACGGCAAGGCCTGGGGGCTCACCGATGACTCCCTTCGGAGAAGGGAGCTGAAGGCCACCCACATGGCAGCCCCACCCCCCGCGGGCTCTGGAGGGGGTGCTCAGTCTGGAGACGGTGGAGGAGGAGGAGGAGGAAGACCGCGGAAGAGAGATTTAGCCCCCAGGAGGAGCTCAAGTCCCAGGAGCACAGAGCGCTTTTCCATCGTACCCCTCGCTAGTTCCGTGGAAAGAGATGCCCGGTATCTCTGGAGCACAGATTCACACCTTTTCCGCACTCAGAGGCTTGGATGGCACAAAGCCCCAGAGCTCACCTCAGGCCACAGCCCCCCCACCTCCGTGTGAGGGCCACATGCTGGGCCTCGGTCAAACGCCCGCTCTTGTTTTTCTGCTCACCCAGCACATGTGAGCTTCATTCATCGCCCCCTTGACCACCGGTTTCGCTCTGGGGGCTGCAGTGCCTCCGCTCTCGAATTCTAGAATAAAAGGCAAAACAAGTCAATAGAACAAATCCTTCCCTGCTCAGAGCTTTGTCATTTTGTTCCTTTGCCGAGAGCTGGCTCTGCAAATCCTGCTTGTCATTCAGCAGTCCTGAATTTTCATTCTGGGCTTTTTAATTGAATGTTCAGCCTGGCTGTACATGCTGGGTGCTGTAAGCATTTTAATCAATAAATGAATGAGCCCGCACCACGGCCCCTTCCCCATCTGGTGCTGCCAACTGACAGAGAGCGAAGAGAAAAGCCTGGCTTGAGGAGTCTCCTTTTTTTAATCCCCTGATTATTCAGAATATTCCAAGCAGAGCCAGCGTTTAGATTCACAGAGCATAGGGCAAAAGAGGGGCCTGGCAATTTGAGGCTCCCGTGAGCCACGTGAGGGAACTTCAGGAAACGGAAGGAAGGTTCACCCCATGGGGTTCTTGGCGCAGTCCCGGCCTGGGGGCACAGCAGGGGGAGGTCTCCCCAAGTAGGCACAGGACACGCAGGCTGGTGGACTGTCCTCAGGGTGGCCTCAAGGAGGACCGCTCGGGGGTGTGCAGAGACGCTGGGCGTGCCACGTGCCGCTGTCAAGTGTGCAGGCACAGCACTGGTCTGCCCTGGACAGTCTCCCTGCCCTTGGGGCCTTCACATTTTCCTCAGTAATCACAGAGAGTCACAAGACCTATAAACAAGATGCCAAGAAGGCTTGAGGGTGAGAAGTCCCCTGCAGAAAGGGCACCGCAGTCTCCGGGGAAGCAGGGAGGCAGTGAAGGAGTGGTCAGGGAAGCGGGTGACCTGTGAGCGGTGACCTGGAGGCAGGGCCTCCTGGGGAGCAGCGGGGGGCGGGGGGCAGACGGCAAGTGCAAATGTCCCGAGGGGAAGCCTGCCCCGCAAGCTGTGGAGGAGGCAGGGCAGTGTGGCTGAGGCAGGTGCAGGGGGTGGGCACGGGGGAGCACGGTCAGAGGGGCAGGCCAGTGCTCGCCAGGTGAGCACGGGTGCAGGCCCCACAGACGGTCACTGGGGGCATTTTCTCCGACCGTACGGGGAGGCATGGAGGCCCTGAGTGACAAGGATGGGCGCAGCCTACCTGCCCATCCATCAGGCCCACGCTGGCCAGTCAGAGAACAGGGCAGGGCAAGGGCAGAGGAGAGTCTGCAGATCCCTCAGCCCAGGGAGGCGTGGGGGGAGCAGAGCCCGAAGGCAAAGGTCGGATCAGGGTGAACCACGAAGCCAGCAGGCCGAGGCAAGAAATGCAGGCTGAGGGGACCCTGTGAGGGCCTGGCCAGGGGGGGAAGAGCCTGCCCGGAAGGAGGTGCTCTGGGGAGCGTCTGACAGAGGCCCCTTCGGTGAGGGCTCTCTGCCCCACCCCGGGTTCGGCCGCCTCCTGGCACAGCACGCCAGCCAAGGTCAGGTCAGGGTGGGCTCACCCCTAGGAAAACCGCCCAAGTTTGCCCCTGCCTACTGTGCTCAAAAGGCCTCTCCCCGCATGGTGGCAGCCTCTCCTTCGGTGATCCGAAGGACAGGGGACCCCAGGCAGCTGCCACGTCCATGCCGCTCTGGTGGGCCTTCCCGCCGCAGAAACCGGACCCGGTGCAGGGGAACTTCTCCGACCAGGACAAGCACAGAGGTGAGTCACTCCCGCCATCATCCCTGCCGCACACCCACCCCATCCACGGGGCCACGGCCGAGACTCCTCCCCGGCCTCTCCCCTGCCCTCACCCCATCTGTGTGGGGACTTCTCCACCCCAGCCCTGCCCTGGCGGCTGCTCGGTGCCCCGCCCACCCCCTCGGCTCTCCCCGGAGCCGCCTGAGAGGGGCGCTCCCCCATCCAGTGCAGAACGTCCCATGGGCACGCCACACACCTACTCCGGGTGCAGCAGCTCCGGCGCAAACTCGTGGTGGCCAGGGGAGGGGCCCCAACCCAGGCGGGGGTCACCAGCCTGTGAGGCGCACTGGCGTGGTACGGGGTATGAGCCTGGTAGAGGGCACAGACCCAGGTGGGGAGCATGACCCAGACAGGGGCACCGGCCTGCAGGGGGCACTGACCCAGGGAGGGAACACTGACCCGGGGGGGCACTGGCCTGGGGGGGCACTGGCCCGGGTAGGGGGTTGCTGGCCTGTGGGGTGACTGACCCAGCTGGCCTCCAGGGGCTGTGCCCAGGGTGGGCGCGTGAGCTCCTCACGGCGGCTCTCCAGTGGGCTTGCCCTTCCTGCCCGCGCTGGCGGCTTTCTCAGCGGAGGGTCTCGTCAAGAAGGCGAGCAGAAGCCCGTCTCTTCCCAGCCACACGTTTGTAGTGGTGACAGCAAAGATGTCGACGGAAGCGGGCTGTGCCAGTGCAGGCCCCCCCGGGGGTTCACCCGCCAGACACAGGCCGCCCAGCCACCCCAAGGGGAGGCTTCGCCGCTTGCTCGGCTGGTCCTCCTTGCTCTCCGCCCTCCAGCACCATCCCTCCTCGTGAGACCTGCGGGATGCTCGTCCTGTCGACCCTCCTGCGGGGACCAGGACCTCTGGCCGGAGCGGTCCCCCCACACGCCCGGGTGCGCCCCAGGGCTGGTCCTAGAAGTGCTCGGAAGCCACTGTCCGGAGCAGGCTCCCGGGCCCAGCAAATCCACACCGCACCCCACAGACCAGACGTTTCACAGGAGAAACAGGAGCAGGAAATGCCCCAGGCCAGAGGCAGGAGGAACAACCCGTCCTGCTGGGACAGCACGCCGCGCCTTCGGGACGCGGATGCCGTCCTGGGCTAACTCTCCCCTGGCCCCACACGCCCACGGCGGGCCGGGGCCATGCATGTCCCCACCCGTGCCTCCGCTGGCAGGGGCTCTACAGAAGCCCTGTCCTCTGTGGCCCAGCCTCCGTCTGAGGGCTCCCATCGTCACGCCCACCACCCTCGGCAGCTCCCTCCTCAGTCAACAGTCGTACTGTCCTTCCCCTGAGGCTCCCAGGGCAGAGGCTGGGACCCAGCAGCAGGCCGGCAGGCACGGCACTGGCCTCATGGAGCTTTGGGTGCGGTGGGGGAGGGACAGGAAGGAAGCAGGCGAACAAGACAGCCAAAAGATGGTGTGAGCAGATGCAGAGGGCGAGCGGAGCTGCAACGCACAGAAACCCACGGTAGGGCCAGGCAGCTCCCATAAAAGTGGCATTCGAGACCGAAGACTAGAGAGGAGCCAGCAGTGGGAAGGCCGGGGTAGACTCGTCCACAACAAGTGCAGCAGGAGAGAGCCCAGCCGGAGCGGCTCGGCCTGGCTGGAACAGGCGGTGCAGGAGGAGGAGGAAAGGGAGCCGGGGCCCCTCCATCCCGCAGCGTGGGAAGCCATGGGCGACGGCCAGCAGCAAAGGCACGGTGCTGCCCTTTGGCAGGTCATTCTGCTCAGGGTGGAAGCCAGAGCAGAGGAGGTTCCGCGGCCATGAGGGGCCGTGGAGGCAGAGACCAGCCTTGGGGGGCATGTCCGGGACACAGGTCTGACAGCCTCCTCGGTGGGCCAAATCGGGCCTCACAGTGAAGGCGTCCTGGGGAGGAAGCTTCGTTTCGGCACCTCCAGGGTCTCCCATCAGTCCTCCACACACACGCCGCATCCAGCGACAGGCCTCACCACTGCAACTGCCTCCAGCCCGGCGTGCGGTGACAGGCAGCACACGCTTTACGTGGCCATGGAAGGTGCTCCGCCGGGAAGGGCAGGAGGCTGGCTTACGTCCCCTCCACTGTGACGGGCCTGCATCTCACGCCTGGGAGACTGTCCTGCTTCAAGGCACCCACGCCAGGACCCCCGTGCCAGGAGTGGCCCAGGGCAGCCTGTCCTGATGACGGCTGTTCTGCTGGCCCTGCTCCCGGGGTCCCCACAGGCAGGGCACAGCTCTTGGGGTGCCACCCAGCGGGGATCCAGGCCACATGCACCCTGGCCCTCGACCTCCTTCCTGACAGGCCAGAGCTCCCCCTGGTCCAGCCCTCGACCAGCCCTGGGTTCTTCAGGTCCTGGGAACTGCAGGGTCAAGGCTGGGTGGGACCATCGCCTCCCTCTGCCGGGGCCCACGTGCTGAGTGCAGAGGAGGACCCGTGCATCCTAATGCCGGCCAGGCCCGCCACCAGGGTGCTTGCGCGAACACATAGCCACAGTGGAGCAAGGACACCTGCCCAGGAGGGGCCGCCTATCTCCATGTCCCCAGACACCTGCCTCCCTACCCCAACCAGGCAATGGGCTCCTGTCCCGTGGGCCTGCGACCAAGTCAAGAGCATGCCTGGGTGCCTGGGTTGGCTGCAGCCTGTGGCTGGACCTGCACAGCCCGCCTCCACGTGGACGTGCATTTTCTCACAAGGACGACGGGCCAGGTCCAGCTCTGCTTGCTTTCCTTCCTGCCCTGCGCCCCCCTCCCCCAGGCCCAGGCTCCTCAGGTTCTGCGTAGTCTGGCTCATACTTGCAGCTGTGTAACCCTGGGCAACCGCTTCACCTCTCTGAGCTGAGGTCTCCTCATCTATATGACGGGTGGCGCGAGCACCTGCCCACGAAGCTGCCGTGAGGCTCGAGGAGGGGCTGCCGCAGAGGCGTCTTCAGGGCCCACATGCATTGGGAACAGGACGCAGGCCCACGCCCACAAGTCCCGGCACACGGCCTGCCTGAGGTGGCTGGGTGACACCAGGAGAGACGCAGTCCCTGAGGATTGGTCTTCTCATCTGTGACATGGGGTGATACAGCATTCCGCACAGGGACCTGAGACGTCCCACACCGAGCGAGCCATGGAGCCGGCTTGGAGCAGGCCCAGCACGTGGAGCCCACGATGAACAGCCGCTAAATAACAGCGGGAGAACGTTGTGCCACGGCCAGATGCCTCCCCACCACTCCGCTTCTCACCGCAGGGTCCCCCTCACTGGGCACCTCCTCTGGGAACTCCCAGGTGCCTGACTCTGGGCGAATCTGGCTGAGGCCTGGGTGGAGTCAGCATCCCTTTCTTTCCTCCCTCCCTCCCGCGGAGCCGGGTCACGTGTGCCGTGTGCCGTGTGCCTGGGCGTCGCCCAGCTGCCCAGCAGGGATGGGGTCTGTCTTCCTCCCAGCTGACCCCCAGCCTGTCACCGCCCCACATGGCAGACGATCTCACTTTTGATGAGGTGGGAGAATGCGACAATTCTCTGTGTACACACAGAACCCACCTCCAGAGACGCTCTCCAAGGACCCGAGCAAAGCCACCCAAACGCCGTCAAAACATGCAAGAGACTTCTGGCCGGAGCAACCCGACCACACAGAGAGCCCAAGAGCCCAAGAGCTGCCCAGCTCCATCCTAGCAGGTCAGCAAGAAGCAGCCGCGGTCACTGTTCAGGCCAAGAGAAGACCAGGACAGGAACGGATGGACAGGACACAACCAGCCTCTGGCCAAGCACTGGCCCCAGATACCGGGCCCCATCCCAGGAAGCTCCAGAGAACACAGAGGTTGGCATGGGCTGCGAATCAAGGTCAAGACGGCTTGGCAAGAGCCTCTGGGGGTTTCACGGTGAGGAAATGCACCGGAGGGGTCAGATGCCCAGGTCGCAGGCTCTGGTTCTCGTGACTCCGAGATCCGGCAACAAAGCCGCGGCGTCTGCCATATCTGGGTAAGGGCACACACGGCTTGGAGCAGGTGACTTCAGGAAAGGATGGCAGCCAGCCAGGGTGCTAGGACAGGACGTCTGTCTTCTGCCCTCATTCACTCCCGCTGCGAGAGGGCCTGCCCGGGGACAGCCGACTGCGTCTTGGGAGCTGGACTTACTCTGGGGAAGGGGCTCCCCACGGGCAGTCTCCAGGCCCTTCGCCTCCTAGTGGTCGCTGTGCTCAGCGGACAAAGGATGCCCCCCGATGTGGGTGGACCCCATCAGTAGAGGAGAGGGGAGGCGGGGGGAGCGAGCACCCCCCTCACCTTTGGGTCTGGCTGCCAATGTCTGGCTTGATCCAGACACGAGGACAGGGCTACAGTCCCGTGTCCTGGCGACGCACGGATGGACACTCTCGGGCCATCTGCTGGCAGTGCAGTGCCGGCCATCTCCAGAGGCCTTCCTCTCAGGGGCCTGTGCGTCCCCCCTGCAGTGGTGGCAGATAAGTCCCTCACACGACTAGTACTGTCCCCCGCTATGTCACAGCAGACTGGGCCTCTCCCTGAGCTGTGGCCACAGATTCCATGTATGTATCGAGTGAGCCAGGCAGGTGTGCTCCCTGTCAGAGCCAGCCAAACAGGACACTTGCAATGGGGTCCCCCAGCAGAAAACTAGCAAAAGAAAAAGCGCCCCATGTGGAAATGAGAGGCTGCAGCTTGAAACCACGGGCGAGGTCTTCCAAAGTGGAGAAAGACTGGCCCAGTCTAAATGTCCGCCAGGGGATCGGTTATGTAAGTTACAGGGACTATTGTGACGATTTCTTCCAAAGCTATTAAATATCCCACTTAAAAAACATGTTAGCCGGGCTCGGTGGCTCAGCCTGTAATCCCGCACCTTGGGAGGCTGAGGTGAGCGGATTGCCTGAGCCCACAGGTTCGAGACCCACCTGGGCAACTTGATGAGACCTCATCTCTACAATAAGTAAATAAAAAAACTAGCTGGGCGTGGTAGCGCATGCCTGTAGTTCCAGCTACTTGGAAGGCTGAGGCGGAAGGATCGCCAGAGCCCAACAGGTCGAGGCTGCGGTGACCGGGAGCGGCCACTGCACTCCAGTCTGGGCGACAGAGTGAGACTCCAACTCAAAAAAAAAAAAAGTTAAAAAAATCCCAATTAAATATAGCATCAAGTGTAGAGACCAGGATGTTTAACATGCTCCCAGCTGTGCTGGGAAAACAAGCACGTATGTGGAGCCCCCAGACATGCACAACACCTCCAGATGATGAAAAGGGCAAGGCTGATTCCTCCTTCAGATATTGCGTTTACAAACGTATTTACATATTACACGTTTTCTGTAGAGAGCATCATGGTCTAACTAGAAGAAAACGTTTTAAAGTGCATAATATTTTCAGACGGAGGAGGCATCAAACGGGGCTCAGCTCTGAGTAGTTCCTGGACAGAGCCCAGGGGCAGCAGTCACTTGAAACTGGAGACCCTGCCAAGTCCGGTTTGCCCACTTTAAATCCAGCAGTCGGGGCGCCACTTGGGAGGGAGGGAGCATGGGGGCCAGAGGAGCGCACGCCCCATCCAACATGATCTGGCTTCCCGAAGGCCCCCACACGTCACCCCCTCTCAAGGGACTGCCCAGGCTCTGCAGACCCCGGCACAGCAGCCCAAGCTTCCTACCAGAGCACAGACCTGGCTCGGGTCTCCCTTCCGTAGCATACCCACGGGCCCCACCATCTGACCCTGCCTGGTGGCCAGGCACAGCCTGTCCAACCAAAGCAACAGAGGCAGCTGCACACAGAACACTGAGGAGCAAACAGCTCCCTCCCCCTCAGGCACAGTGCAAAACGTTTGAGAGCGCTCCCTCCCTTTTTCTCCTGACAACCTTCTGCCGTTGCTCTCTGGCAGTTCTCCACAGCATCCTGCCAGCATTTTCAAAGGAGTGGTGTGAGGTGGTACCGCCCCCCCCACACGCAGGAGACAAGGACCCCAAGTCAGACTCCATTCGAGCCATTCACTGACCAGTTCTGGACACCTCCTGGGTCAAGAGAGTGACGAAATTATCTTGTGTCAGGAACTACACAAGACACGAGGCGGGTGTGACCCAGAGCAGTTCAGAAAGTCAGTTCATGACTATATACCTATTATGTGCCTGGCATGCCACCGGCACCCCAGGGAAACTCGCCAAAAAGGTCGCCATTCCCAGCACATTCGGCATCTGGCAAAAGAGGAGAAGGATGACACACACAAAATAAAAACGGTGTCTAAGCCCTCGATCAAGGACAGAAAAGATGCTTCCAGCAGTTGTCAGAGGCTGTGGAAAGCACTGTGTGAGGGACTGGAGCCCGGTCTTCAGCCCAGGGAAGGCGTGAGCCCCAGCACTGCTGCCCCTGAGTGTGGCCAGGGCAGTGGCGGCAGTTGGTCAGGGTCTGCCCCCTTGTTCCCAAAGACCGGGATGCAACAGAAGGGCGTCCAGGTGGAAGGAGTCCCAAGGGTTTCAGGGGAGAGCGGGGACTTGTGCTGATCTAGAAGATGACAGACGTTGGGTTGGTCCAACGACCAAATCCAGGCATGGCACATTCAGGAGACAGTGAGGGAGGTGAGGTGAAGCACAACAGAAGAAAGACAAGAGGCCACCAGGTGTGGGCCCGGTGCACAAACATGCATAGGTGGGCCAGGGAGGGGATCGAGAGTGTTACGGTCCATCTTCACTCACATAACATACACCCATTTCCCCTGCCACACTCACTTAACGTAGTAAGAACTAATCCTGTGCGTAGGGGCCATGCACTAGATTGCTGGAAAGAGACGTCCTCACGTCGCCCTCCTGGGTGTCTTTAATGACAAAGAGAAGGAAAGATGTGATGCATCTGAAAATCTGAAGAAGCCACCGAGACAAAGACGGGATTTGACTCGCCCAGAACCACACAGCCTTGGCCATCTGCATCCGTGGTACTCAAAGTGTGGTCCGTGGGCCATGGCGCTGCATCACTGGAGATTCCTTGGGGAATCTCACACCCCGGGCATCCCCCTGAGTTTGCAGAACCAGACTTGCAGTTTAACCAGATGTCCCAGTGGTCTGTTGGGAACTTAAAGACTGGATGCCCCAATCTAGTCCCAGCACCCTCAGGCTTAGGAACCAAGGAGTAGAGGTGGAGCTGGAAGAAACCTCAGTGCTCATGCGCCTCAACCCCACAAGGTACAAGATGAGGAAGCCAAGATCCGAAAAAGTCAGCTGATTCTCCTATCTCCCCGGTCTTTAAGATTTCACTGGCACCCAGTTTCTGGCTAAAAAACAACCCAAGGTGTTCTCTTATGACTACATGTCCTCCCATAGCTCGCATTCCTGGAGCCAACCATTCCTCCTCTCCCATGCCCAATGCCAGTGCCATCCAGAGCCAAACCTTGGGTGGGATAAAACCAGCATAGCTCTCCACACACCTCAGAACTAAAAGCAGAGGCATCAAAGAGCAAGGTAGACATCACATACTCTGTCGTGGCCCCCATGATACTGAAATCCTTGCAGGATGTCCACCCCACCCACGTCTGGCCAAGGGTATGCATGAGAGCCACACTGCCCCGACCACCTCCTGCCGATCTGTGACCAGCACCACGAGAACAACCAGGCTCACGCACAGACAATAGCCCTCTCCAGAACGGCATACAGAACTCATTTGCGAGTAGCTTTCCGATATGACTGTGTTTAAGGCTCCTTTGTGTGGAAGCAAAGGATGTGAAATTCTATTCCAGTTGGGAGCACAGAAGGCAAATCATCCCCGGCCAGTTGGTGACAATGTGACATCACTACAGTGCTGTGTGCACATGGCACACAAACTCCAAGTCACATGACACCCTTTCACAAGAGAAAGGGGCTCTTTGTGCAGAAGGATGAGGGGGGGACAGAGGAAGAGAGAGTTAATAATTTCCTTTTCATACAACAGCTTGGAAAAATCCCAGTTTGGCTTTACAGCACCAGCTCCTCGGTTATGATTTAACACCTAGTCCAGGAACAGTTGACAAATGAATGTGAGCGAGCAGCACAATGCCATTTTCATTTGCCAGCCCGATGACTTTTTTATGTCCTTGACGAGCCCACAAATAAATTTGTCAATTTATTCATTGCTATGGTTTGGAGTCAAGATGCAATCTCTCGTACTCTGCAGACATGGGTGCCGCTTTCTTCATGGTGCACCCATCTGTGTTGAGACCACATGGGCATAAAGACTTCCAGAAACCACGAAGAAAATGAGTCCTCCTATAGTAGCTTTTCAGCCATCTGCCAACTTAGCCACGAGTCCTCCATCGTGACAGTCACTGTCACCATGTTCCAAAGGAAAGGATCAGGGGCGGTAGTCTTCTGGCCTCCGGGCAGAACTCCCTCATGCAGGGAGAAAAAATGGCCGCAGACTGGGAAGAAGTCAGCCTCCTTGGGTGGCAATGCCTTGTCTTGCAAAACTCTCAGGGCCGGCACACTCACATTCAAATGCCTCCCTTGTGACCTGGTCCTCAGATGAGGAGGACTCTGAGTGCCCCTGTCCTCTCATGAATCAAGAACTACAGGCAACTTCCGACCCTAAGCCTGCGGTGACTCTCCTAGGAGTTATGAAAAAGGTTAAGTAGTTAGTGACAGTCATACGATTTCTAACTCCCTTTTCTCTCGTGAGGCTTGGAGATTCGACTTTTTTAACCTACCCTGAATGGTTGCAAGCACAGTACATCTAGGTTTCCGAGTTCTTCTTGGAAATTGGAGTTCAAAGCATTTTCTTGGTAGCCTCATCTCTTGGGCAAACCCCACCCCGCTGGTGGCAGTCAGCCAAGAGTCACGGACTACCATACCAGTGTTAGAGTTCAGACTGCCTTTCAGATAAGAACTCGAATACTTCTTGGCTGGGTCATTTCAACAGGCAGGACCTGAGGAAGAGAGACGTCACACTCAACTGGGTCACAGAGCAGAGTTTGCAAAAGGAAAATTAGAGACCTGTGGACAGGGATCAGGAAAGTGTGCGCGTGTGGGGGCAGCACCCCTCAACTCTCAATGGAGGGAAACTCAGCCTCGAGGCCTGAAGAGGAAGGGACAGAGGAATCTGCAGAGGCCACGGAGGAGAGCCCATGCAGAGGGCTCCGCTGGGATCCCAGGCCTATGAGGAGGAGGGCGGGCGGGCAGTAGCCTGAGCTCACGGGTCTGCTCTTGCACATGCTTCCGACTAGACAGGCCCAGCCACCTGCTTGGGAGTAGAGAGCTGGAGGCTCAGCCCCCTGACACAGACAGGGTCATGGGGGACGGTCACTCTGCAGGGTGTGGGGAGGCCATCCAAGAGAGGCGCCCTCACCTGGCGCTCTCAAAGAAAAAAGGATCTCTCATGTCCACTTACAAATAGCTGTGGTGCGGAGTCAGGATGCAATCTCTCATGCTCTGCAGACAGCAGCACCACGTCTCCACCAGGGCATCAGCAGTCCACTGCGACTGTGCTTACCGGGCACCCTCATAGGAGACACTGAGAGGCTCGCCGCTGGACCCCAGCAGAAACATGTAAAATGTAAGCTTTGGATGCAAAACTCCATGCCATGGGATCACTCCCTCTGTTTACCCGCTGGACAACCCCACGAGGCTGATACCACTGCTATTCCCTGAATGCCACGGAGGTCACGAAAACCTGAAGAGGAGGTGTGGACACAAGCCGGAAGCTGCCAAGCAGGAGCGGCCCCAGCTGGGCATGGGGACGGCAGGTTCCCTCTGCCACTCCCGATCTGTGGATGAGTTCCAGGCCCGGGCAGGGTCAGAAAGAGCTCATGCATCCCTTCACGTGAGGACCCACAGCACCAGTGGTGACCCCTGGGGACAGATGGTCCGTGGAATCCAGAGAAGTTTTGATTTCAGAAGGATAGAATGGTTCCCAGCCTGGTGAGACATCACTCCTTCCGGGCGGTCTGGGGTGGCGCCCCCCGTCACCACATGCTTGCGGAGGCGCACGGGCTCACGACAGCTCAGGGCGGGTCTGGCAACCAAATGGGCTGTGCCTGACACAGGGCAGCCTTCAGGCTCTCAGAGTCTTGGGCTAGAGAACCAGGGGAACTATTCACACATGCCAGTCACAGCGGCTGCCCCGGGCCAGCCTCCCGCTCAGGGTCACCTTAAGCTGCAGGTTTCGGCAACGCGATCTGTCCCTCTCAGGGCCAAGAATGGACGACCCCTGGCGGTGGTGTGGCTGAGGGCAGTGCTGAGCCATCAGGCGGCCCGGCGGGCCCGCCCCCTTGGCCTCTCTCGGCTCCGGGCTCCTCCTCCCTCGGAGTCGCAGCCACGGTCTCGCTCGGGTCAGCACCGCGCCAGGCCCACCGGCCCGCTTCTTCCAGGACGATCCACGGCATCCCCGGGCCACACCTCCCCCCGGCACGATGAGACCTGAGCTTCAAGCACAGCAGGTCCTTCCTTAGAGCGGCACGCTGCGCTGCCCTGTGGCGCAGAACGGAAAGTGAAGTCCTCGGATAAAGGGACTGAAAAGCCACAGGGACAAAATGCCAGGCCTGCAAGGTCCAAGCACCACGTGACCGTCCCACTGCCGCTTGGTGACACCTCTGACGTCTGCCACATCACTGGCTCACAGGCACGAGAGGGGGCTTTTGCCAGACTCTTACTTCCAGACAACAGCTTATCCTGGGCAAGCCATCCTGCAGGCCACAAAACCTCAGAGCCCCAGCAGAGAAGAGAAGAGCAGGGTGCGCGAAGAAAACTCCGAATGCAGTGGAAGGAGGCACCCGAGGGCCGTGGGCAGGAAGGGAGAGGACGGCTCCGGCTGTGCAGAGGCCAGGCGGGAAGGGGGGGCGCTCTCGAACGCTCAGACCCACACACGGCTGGGTCCAGACTCCAAGAGGGGCAGCTGGCTCACATAGGACGTGGGCCACTGACAGACGGGTACCCAGCAGAACCTCTGCCCTGCAAACTCCCACAAGGGCTGAGGCAGACGGCAGGCCAGGCTCCTCCTGCACGCACACACTGGGGGCCTGACCCTAGCTGGAGCATGGTGGACCGCCACTGCTCTGACACTCTACCGCCCTGGAATCCTGGGTGGCCCTGTGCGCACTGTTAACAGACCACTAATATGCCGAGAAAGGGCACCACAGAGAGCAAATGCCACAGGAGACCCAGCGGTCGGGTCCATGCTTTAGGTTAATTAAGATAAATCATGCTGTTGATTGCTGTGGGAAGGCATGCCTTTAACCCACAAGCGGGCTTCACCCAGCTGTTGGCACCTGGTGTCTCAGCAGCTGCCCAGGCCCGGGTGGGGTGGGAGCAGTATGCCCAGCTTCCCTTCACACTCCCAGCACAAGGGCGGAGTGACGCTCCCCCGTCGGGAGGGCAGGGCTGGCCTGGCTTGACTTGTTTCTCTTTAGACCAGCTTTCCACGGAAAACCCCACCCCTGCCCTCACCTCCCGCCCCCAGGCTCTGGCCAGGCTGGGTGATGGGTCAGGAACTGCCTGTGTCTGCGGGAGGGGTTGGCGCAGCCCGCCACAGAGCGGAGGCCCGGGCACCGCCGCAGGCCGTGTCCTCAAAGAGGCCGTGCTCCCCGCACGGACTTCACTTTCAACAGCACGGGGCTAGTGTGTCCTTCTTTTCTGAGCCTGTCATCAGGGAAGCAGATGAGCCCAGTGTGGTTCTGAACATTCAGCGTATTTCCACACACTCCCTACCGGGGCACAGGCCCCCGGCACACACATACTCCGCAGAGCGGAGCGTCTCAGCTGCGCAGCAAGGAGCCCTCACAGCGCGAGCTGACCAGGACCTGCCTGGCCTGGAGGAGCCTCGAAAAATCGCAGAGCCTCAGAACCAGGGCTGGGCTGGCCGGGGCTCCCACGCTTCCAAATGCCGCCTGGTGCCCTCGTCCCGCCAAAGCCACCCTAGGACGCCCCTCGCATCCCCTACACGCAGGGCTTCCTGCCGCAGATGGGTTTCAAGTGGCTGACAAAGGGGTGACGGAGCCACAGGAGGGGCACGTCCTGTCCTCCGGTCCACCTCCCATCCACACTCCCTGGATCTCTGAGCACAGGGGCCTCGCTCAGCCCGGGGCCTGTCCTGACAATCGCACCTCCCGTTCCTTCATCTGTAATTTTCGCCTCCGCCAGCCCCTGAAGGTTTTGAGAACACGAGTGGCCCTCAGTGAGAACCACCGTCACCAGCGGAATG
>NW_007097712.1:167885-179854 GCF_000164805.1 Carlito syrichta
GTCTCCCCCTTCCCCCAGAGCTGCCCCTCTGTAAGGCCCATGGGCTCGATGCTGAGGGAGAAAGTTCTTCCAAGGTCCAGAAAGACAATCAGCAATAGAGGAGCTGAAAGTCTGGGAGAAGCAGCATCCCAGGGCCGCCCGCCCCGACCTGCCTGTCCCCGCAGGCACACTCCCCCAGAACAAGACTTTCAGCAGAATCCTGTCACACCGAGCCGGAGCCCAGAACCTAGGGCCCACAGAGAGGAGCGCTCGCCCAGTGCCCAGCTGTGAGCTCAGGCAGCCTGAGCTTCCCAAGGACAGAGGCTCGAGGGGATACAGAGAAGGAACACAAGCTCAGGAGGCAGGCAGGGCCCAGTCCGGACCCCAAGCCCACCCGCAGCACCTCTGTGACTCCAGCCCCTTGGCGCTCCTGCGTCTCAAGTTCCCAAGCTGCACAAGGGAGCGAGTGAGCCCCGAGGGTCACCCTGCAACGCCTCTCCCTCCGCCCCAGCTGCAAGAAAGGGCCTGAGTCCACCCTTTGCCGTCGGCCTTCGCCAGCATCCTGGGGCCAGCCCAGACCGCCCTGCTGGCTTCTGGGACCTCTAAGGACACGGCCAGGGTCTGTGTGCTCCCCGGCACTTCCAGGCACTTGCTGATGGGCGGCAGCGCTCCACAGCCTCCCTGAACTCAATGCTGAGCCGCAGAAAAACCAAAACTCTCCCTTCCAGCCAGCCAGCTAGAACAGGACCGCAGGGCAAGGAGAGGGCAGCAGGGCCCAGCAGGCTTGCCCAGGCGCTCGAGCCGGGGGCCTCCAGGGGACGGCTGTCAGGTTCGAACCTGGGCAGAGCGCAGAACTGGCCACACACGCAGGTGTTTCCAGGGACCCCCGTGGCTGTCTCTGCAGTGCACTGGGTGTTCCACCGCCTTTCACAATTTACCATCTGCTGCTCCGCCCTGGCCAAGCCTCGACTTCCCTCCTGTCTGAGAACACAACTCCCTGCATCACTCAGCCACCCACCGCAGGGCAACCCCCTCAGCCCCTTCCTCCACGGAGGGAACACAGCTCATGAGCCAGCCGGGCTGCCCCAACGCCCCAGCGCACAGGCAAGGCCTTCACCACGGAGCCCCGCCCGCCTCTTCCTGCTCCAGCCCGCCACCCCCGCCAGCCAACCCTGGAGGAACAGAAACAGCTACAACCTCCCGAAGCAGCTCTCCTGAACCTTCCCTCTTGTCCTTTCTGGTTACTAAACCACGAAGAATACCACAGCGTCTACATGGAAAAATGAGAGTTGGAACCCCTTTAAAAGAAGCAACCCAAGCAAACAGGGCGCACAAATGCCGCCCATCCTGGAGGGGAGAGCCGGAGTGAGCTCAGCGGCCCCGCCCTGCTCTCCCGGGCCCTGAAGTCATCTCAGGCCCAGGGAGGTCCTGACTCCCACTGCAGGCCAGGGCAGATGTCTTAGCGAACCCCAAACCTCATGATGTGCTCATGACCCCCATGAGGCAGGGTTGGACGACTCCTGGCGTCACCGCATCCTCCACGCCCACATTTTGGCACCTCAGCAAAACCTGAGTTCATTGTTTCCCTGGGGTAGAGCCTTCTGGTTAAGAAACAGCAGATAACGTGCGCCAACTATGAACACCTTAGATCAAAGCACACAGTCCAGTCCACACACATGACTTCAAGCTAAGCCCCCTCCCTACATTAACATGTAAAGGGAAGATGCAGAGTTAACCCTGATTGACATTCCCAGCAAAAAGGCAAAAGTAGCAGCTGTTCATCATCAGTAGGAACTGCTCCCAGGGTGGGCCGTAAGAAAGGAAAACCCACACCGGCGGGCGGGCAGCACCTGCCCTGAGTTGAAGCAGCACTAGAGCAGCCCGGCCACCCAGCCCTGCTCAGAGCCCAGCGGCATCCCTCCGGCACCGACCAGAGGCACGACATCTTGAACCTGCACCCTGGAGCTGGCTCCCTGAAGCCTGGCTCGGGCCAGCTGCGAAGGCTTCTCACGGGCTCCTGCCCTGCAAACCAGAGAGCCAGGCAAGACTTGCAGCTCCCAGGTGGCACCTGGAGGTTGTGCCTCACTCCTGTCAGTTGGGAAGCCTCAGTCCTGCCCCACCCTGGCAGCCTGCGTGCTTGTTGGCACAGCATGGCCACAGGGCTTGCGTTTGGGGCCTGCAACCTCCCCACCGTCATGAAAAACAGAAGTGGACCCCTCTGATTCCCTCCACCGTGAACCTTAGAACTGTGGGACATTCAGCAGCGTCGGGGCTGGCTCCCTCCTGATCGCCCCAGCGGCAAAACATCCCTTCCCCCTGCGCAGGAGCCCAGTGGTGGCTGTGTCCGACTGCACAGTGCTGGAGAGCCATTGGCAACCCCGGAGGGGCGTCACACCTAAGACCGTCCCATCAGCAGAGCCCGTCCTTCCCCCTTCACTTCCTGAGTCCCAGGAGCTGGATTCCCAGTGGGGAAAGAGGTGAAAGCCCGAGAGCTCCCCTCCTGCTCCCCACATGTGCCCTCCAGCAGCCAGAAGCCAGGGGGTCAGGGAAAACCATGACAGCATCGCAGGAGGGAACCTCACCTCTGTAGCATGGGCGATGACCCCCTTAATTTCTTTCATGCTTCACCCCAGTCACTGGGGTCCATGACCCTGTGGTCACACAATTCATGTGGGCTCCTCGTGAACAGGGGGCGCCCTGGGTGTGGAGAGGGACTCTCGAACCAGTACTGCTGTCTAGTCCAAGCTGGTTCTGAGCTCCGCTGCAGAGATGGGCGGGGTCTCCATGGCGTGTGAGCACACCATCTTGGGTACTTCCAACCCAGCGAGTGTGGCACGCAGAGTCCCAAGGCCCGCTGGGGGATGCCACAGACGCTGAGTGTCCTGGCAGCGGAGTGCGCTCCACAGAAGACACGAAATCTTACGAAATCACACAGTTGCAGTGATTATGATCACAGAGTTGATGTCCGTAACCAAGTCCCGGGGCACGCAAAGAGCCCAAAAGGAATGCAACCCGACCACCACCTGCCACCCAGAGCCACACGCAGGTTCCTGCACAGACCAGGGAGAGGCTGAGCACGGGGGAGCCAACGTGGGGGGCAAGCTTGGTGCTGAGTGGGCTAACGTGCTGGGAATTCCTACTGCATGGTGAAGGCGCCAGGAGGCTGCCCTCTCACCCCACACACTCCAAGTCCTGGGAGGCCTCGCCTTCAGCCTCAGCACCGAGCACAGCACTGAGCACTTGCCAGGGCTCACTGGAGGTCAGCCCGTCTGCTGGACTGCACGCGTTTGCTCAGCACGGCCTTCGGGGAGGAGTGTCCCCAGGCCTGCGCCCCCCTCTTAGGCGCCGTCCAACCCAGGCCTTGGTCATCTTCTACTCTCCCACCTCATTCTGTTCCTCATGCGAATTCAGAGAAACAGAATTGTTTCTTACTTAACCATACTGCCTCTATAAAGCACCCCAAATCCTTTCAGGAACAAGGCAGGATTATCTGTCAATAAGTCAAACTTTATTTCTCCAGGTGCAAAACAACGGAGGAAGTTGAGATGTCTTCAATGCTGGAATATTGATATTTCAAAAAACAAAAAAAGGAAGCTCTCTATCTGACTTAGAATTCGTGCCTGTGGACAGTTGAGATCTGTCCAGCACCTTGGTCGGAAGCACTGTGGCATAACGAGAGGAATCATAGCATGCTGTTTCACAGCAGACATGTGAAACACAGGCTTCCTTCAGTGATGACATCTACGTACTTGAAGGTAAAGCATCAGGTGGCCTGAACAAGGCCTTCCAGGGAGCGAAGACTGCACTCGGGCTTTGTGCCATCGCCTGGCCCCTGAGACAGACCTTCAGAGGGCCTGGACCTCAAACAGTCCCAGGGGGCTTGCCCAAAGACAGCTGCCGTATCTAGTAAGGGACACTTACTTATTTGCCACCAATGCCATTCACGACCCAAAGGACTCATCCCCCATCTGTCTCATCATGATCTCTTCTTAAAGCAACAATGGTTCTTCCTTCAGGACACTCGTACTTGCACCAGTGTTGATGCAGGAGGATGCCGGAGCTTTCTCTCGTTTAAGGTTACTCTATTATAGAGTCAGAACACCAGCCCTGGACAACAAAGGGCTCCCTCGCTCCAACACTTGCGGGTTCTGCCACAGAATGCTTTCAGCCATCTCCGGGTCCAAATCCCTCCCTCCTGGGGAGAGCAGCTGCCCCCCGAATGAAGGGTTCCTCTCTAGCAACCAAATCACAATCCTCCCTGGGATGCAAATGCTGGGCCTGCCGTAGGATCAAGTGGGGACATGGGAGACTCCCGCCCCCACTCAGCTGAAACCGATGTGGGCCATAAATCCATTCCACAACCACAGCCAAATAATGTCAGATTATAATGAATTTTCCTCTCCATAAACCTAGAGTGGACTTGAAAAGCCAACCAACCTTGAAAGGAAAAGGCTAGGTCCTATTACCAGCTCCCTGAATTCCGATTCCTGTCGCAAGCACCTCACGCCATGAGTTATCATCAGCCAAGGGGCACGGGTCTGTGGCTGCGCGGGAGGGAGGGGAGGCTGGCATACACGAGACGGAGAATGGTCTTTTTGCAAGTGACCCAGCTCATCAAGCATACAGACAACCTTGGCTAATCCTTGAACTTGGAAGTGCAACCGTGCCCCAGCAGGCGAGGGAAAGGGCGAATGCAGGGCGGGTGGGCTCTGGGAGCACGCTTCCTGTGGGACTTCCTAGCCAGCTTGGTCATCGGGAACAACCACAACCCAGAATAAACAGACAATGCCAGAACCAGCTTCTGTCCCAGCCAACCCCGGCTTCCTGAGTCTGTCCGACTGCATGGGCACCACACCACACACACTCAGGAGATGTCACACACTCCCTCCTGGCACCACCGCCAGCACACACGGGTGAGTCTGCTGATCCGACTTCTCTGGAGTGTCTCAAGTCACTCCCACATGTCGGTGAGCATCTGTCTCATCTGGCAGCCCCTGTGGGCCTCAAGGTAGGGCAGCAAATCCGATAACCACCCTTGTGATGACCTGCAGGGCGTCATGAGCAGGGACACTTGGCGCTGCTGCAGCGTGATGAGGCAGACGTGCGTGGGAATCCCTCGAAGTGACAGGATCTGCGGGGCAGTTCTGCTCTCTTTGCGAAGGACTAAGTCATAGTACGGTAATCTACACTCCGTGAGTGGTACTCAGAACTAGCTTTCTATTGAGGCAAAATTCATACGACATGAAAGCGCCCGTTTTAAAGTAAAAATCGCAGTGCTGTTCAGTTGTTCAGGACATTGTGGGGCCACTGCCCGGTCCCAGAGCACTTTTACCACCCCAGACGCACCCCCATCCCTCCGAAGCAATCCTACCCCAATCCTCCGGCCTCGGCCTCCAGCCACCCCCGGCCTGCCTTCTGCTTCCACGGATCTGCCTCTTCTGAATATTTCATACAAATGCATCACACGATGTGACCTTTGGTGGCTGGCTTTTTTTTTTAGCATAATGTCTTCCAAGTCCAAACAAGCGGTAGCCTGTATCAGAACTTCGTTTCTCTTATGGGTCAAATAGAAGCCCATTGTCCATATGTGCCACATTCTGTCTGCCTATTCACCCGCTGATGGATACTCGCGCTGCTTCCAGCTTTTGGCTACTGTGAATAACGCTGCCACAAACATCCACGTACACGTCTTTGTTTGGCCACCTGTCAATTTCTGTGGCTATATATCTACCAGTGAAATTGCTAGAACTAGCTGTGGATAGCCAAAAACAGATTAGAACATGTTCAGGACCGATAAGCTTAAAAACCTCAAAACCGCACAGTGTTTGTTCCCAGGGAGAGTGATTTTTACCTTTCTAAGAAACCTGGGTCCTAAATGATTTCTAGAACTGCAGGTTGCCTTTGACACGTTACAAGCAATTTTCCTTGACATGACAACAAAGGCAATAAAATATCAGTAATGACAGTAATAACACGCAGAAGGACACAGTGACCAACGCTCATGTCTGAGCTATGCTAAGCACCATACAGGTCAGCACAGCCACCATGCCCATCCTCCACGGAGAGGCTCTGTAGCCCCAAAGTGAGCACCAAGCCAAGACCCACCCCTCCAGAGCCCAATTCCTTCAACTATTAGGCTACATTTTCCGTCTCGCGTGGAGCAAGCCGTTAACGAGCTCTTCGTCTTTATGTGCAGCCTGGTCTCTGCAGTGTGTCTGGATTCGTGACAAGCTGCATCCCATATGGAAGTGAACTCGGTGGCTTTAAATGTGATATCCTGCCCTGCTGTCACTATGAAACCCTACGCTCCCACAGAGAAGGGGCCTGAGCCACCGCTCCACACACTTCCTCCTAGCATGGTGCCTAGCGTCTGGCATGTGCTTACCTAACACACGTTCGGGCATAGGGTGTGCCATGGCCTGTCCTCTGCTGCATGTCCTGCAGGCTGCCACGCCTGCTTTTTCCTCACCCACTGATGTGCAGCCCCTCATGCCCTTGGGCGTAGGCATGGCTCCACACAACCCCTTTGCAGCCTGCCCCCTCCACACCCACAGTTCAGGGGTTGACGGCATCTGGGATGCCCAAGGCATGAGCTCCTCCCAGACAGGCGGTGCCCCGGCCCCTGCAGGAGCCCTCACACCTTCCCCAGCCAGGCAGTTGGCACTGAACAGATAGGTGTGCAAGAGTCTCCCGGGTGGGCGAGAAGCTTGCGAGGCAGTGAGCACGGCCTTCACCTCTCCAAGAGACTTAAAACGCAGCTTGAGTCATCCAGAGGGTCAAAAACCAGTATCTCTTCAACCCCGAATACTCAGTAAGCAACTTCTATTTGACCATTGGCCTCTAACCCGTTGGTCAAGTTAAAACAAGCGGGCCCTCTGCGAGTCCTTCCAGAACTGAGGCTGCGAGAAAGCGGGTTTGGCATAACAGGAAACGACACCCTGAAGAGGAGGAGGGCTGCTCAGGGGCTGGGCGGGAGCCCTGCCCACAGAAGGACAAGCCCTAAGCCTACACACAGCCCACGACTGGCATGGGCCGCAGCGCTGGGAGTGACGTGTACTGAGAAGCGTTCACTCTGGTCTGTGATCCTCTGACACCCATTCGCCCCAGCACGTGTCATAACTGACCCGAGACCCAGGGTGCACACGCAGGGTGTGCACCCAGCCACGTGCCCCTCCACACACCGCACACAGCCAGTCCGGATGGCCTCTGTGCCAGTTGAAGACGGGAGTCCAGGAGAACCATCAGCAACTGCATCTGTGTGTAAAGGCGTGTGCTTTGACTCACTGTAGTGGGATCTCCCAGGGAGGAAGAGCTCCCTTCAGCCCAAGTAGACGTCAGCATTAAACAAAAACCAGCGACCGGGCACCTGTGTGCACAGCACAGGCCTTGCAGGGAGGCGGCACCACTGTCGCCCACACGCAGAAGCACGCACGGCAGCGAAGCCCCCTGCGGCCGCAGGGAACCTCGCCTCCAGGCTGCACAGACGGGTCGGGCTCGGCCTGTCCCTCACGGTGCTGGGCATCACCAAGCCTCTCAGCTGGCTCTTCTTCTGGGGGGTCTGTTCCTCAGAAGGGCATGCTTCTCAGAGGGAGACACATAGCCACCGGCTCCAAGAAGCAGTGTTTGGGTGGGCGACGGCTAGAGATTTAGCGAGAACAGCAAGCAGCTACTTCCAGGAAAAAGGCTGTTAGATGATCAGCTGCCGAGGGCTGTGGCTTCTGACCGAAGAGCATCCTCATTCCTCAGACCACGTAGGAACAAGCCAGCTCCGACCGCTGGCCAGAGGCAGAGGGGCTGAGCGGTGGGTGGTGCGGCCTGGCACAGCACAGAGAAAGGGTTAGGCCAGCACACCAATGCCGCTCAGCAGCAAGGCACGATTCACTACACCTCAGGGACCCGAAGGCCACATGGTCCAAAAGTTACCCGTCGCCACCCAGGAACACACGGGAAAGAGACTCCCGGGTGAGAGCATGGGTGCGTGCAGAGTGCCAGTTCCTCCTTTGGATAATTCTAGCACATGTGATTGCTTATTGAGTACTAATACACTATTCAATATAGACTTTTACAGTGTGTTAAAGACGGTCAGATCACTCGTGGGCCTCCATACCGAAGCCACAGACATCCAGTGAGGACACACACCACTTGCTGTGCAAACAGGAGGTGAACTGGCAGAGGGCACTAAGGCAACCATGCAGCTCCCCCCTGCAGGGCTCTTCCGGCCAATCCTGGGAACGACAGAGGGCCCACCTCACTGCTGATTGTACCCGCTCCTGGGGACCTGGCCAGGGTACCATAGGAGTGATTTGACTATCAATTCACAGTCGCGTCTGCAGGGTCCAGTGAGTGCTCTTCTTCCCTGCACTAGTGTTGGCAGACAGCAAAGTCTCACACTGATATCCGGGAAAGGGAACAGCCACAGGGTCGGGGCCTTTTTAAGCTCTTATACAGAACGCCAGATGCTAAACGTTCCGGCGTTGCAGGCTAACCGTTCCCCTTGCACATCCATCCCTTGTCTCTGAGGAAAGACCTCACACCAGCCGGGCGGGAGGCTTCCACCGGGGATGCTTTTCTGGAGCGCTGACTCCTGCCTCCCGTGGTTTTTCCGTTCTCAACCCACAACCTTTGTTCGTCAGCAAAACACTGCGGGAAGCTGCATCCCCCGGGCTGCTTCTCCCGCCGGAGGGCGGTGGAGCCTCTGGATCCAGGCAGGAGGAGTAAACACAGACTGACTCAGAGCTGGGCTGGGCATCGGCCCTCCGCCTCGCTCAGGCGGTGTTGGTGGATGGCAGAGGTTCCATAAGAAGTGGCCCAGAACACCGAGCGAACATTGCTGAAAACCGTGGCTCAGAAGCAGGAAAGACGCAGTGGTGGGGCGCTCAGGCCACATCCTTCCCACGCTGGGCCGAGGCTGGCTCCGGGACAGGTGGCCAGGGCTCCCCTTACAGACCCTTCCTGCCCCGTCCTAATGAAGTGCCCTCGCCGTGCTTCCATCTGCAATGTGCTTGGCGTCCCCGGGGGGGCACACCATCCCCATCCAGGGAGGGATAAACTGAGGTAGCAGAGGAAGGATCCAGGAAGGGTCCCCAAAGGAAGCTGCAGAGCCCGCCCATGTGGCCCCCAGTCAAGGCCAAGACACCCACGGCATGCATCTGCGAGCACCCACTTTGCCCTGGGCTGTTACTCTCCGCACCCACGGCCTTCTGGGATGATGTGCGGCTTCGACCTGAGACAGCCACGCTACCCTGGGGCCAATCACAGACAAAGGGAGAGACTCCTATCACCCCCTGCCACATTAGTCCTGTGGCTCTGAGCCCTGGGCAAGGTGGCGTCCTCGTCCCTGCGGCAGCTTCAGCCTGTCCTCAGGGGGAGCCCACAGGCCCTGTGGCTGAGTCACCCGCCTTGTGCTGCCAGCCCGCTGCTTTCGGAAGGGCGTGGCTCCTGTGCCTGCAGGCAGTGCTCAGCACTCCGAGAGGGCTTCTGGCCACACCTCACAGGTCCACAGACTCACCCACGGAGGTCCCACCGGAGGGTTTCCCGCCTCACCTGTACTCCCCTTCCTTTTGCCCGGTCACACGCTGTCCCAGTTCACTGTCAATCCCAACACACCCTGCAGACCTCCCTGGGGCTGAGACTGCGGGGACCAGGGTGGTCTAGGGAAGAGGAGGGCCTGGCTCCCCTGCTGGTGGCCGGGAGCTGACCTGGAAGACTCGGCGCTGAGCTCATGGCGTGCTCCACTCAGCTCCGACAGATCTGGGGGTCCAGCCGCCTTAGTCGCAGCCCACGGAGTGTTTCGTCACACGCTTTCCCAGGGCTCCATCAATTCTCTGCACAGCCCGGAGTTCTCCGTGCAGCTGGCCGTTAGCACAAGGGCATTCTGCTCTCCACAACAGGATGCTGGGACTTAGGCTGATGCAATTCACCACTGCCCGAACACGTGAGCTTTCTGGAGCCTTGGTCCCAGTTCCTAAAATGCACAAGTACCTCAGCAACTACCTTTTAAACTCAGCCGTGCTTAAAATCAGAAGAAAGAGGAAGTTGGCCTTTCAAAGGGTTGAGAGCAGGGCCTAGTCACCTGACCAGGAAACCCCAGGACCACGCGGTAGACAGAGCCACAAAGACGCATCAGTGCACTCTGGAGGCGCACCCTCCTGTTGGAGGGCTCCCTCTGTTTGGCCGAGGGTGCTGCCAGGCGATCCCATCTCCACTGCTGCCACTTCTTGATTTGGTGGCAGTCGTTCCCCGCCACTGCCAAACGCCAGGGACATGAACTCAGGAGTCTGATTCCATTGCAGTCGTCTCTCCAGGACAAATGTTACAAAGAAACCACACTCTGTATACCTGAATAACCAACGTGTGTATACCTGACCGTGAATTATACCCCACATCTTTATAATAAAGTTAAACTGCTCTGAAAAATAAATAAAGAGTAATTCAAGAACAAAAAGGAAAGAAAGAAGGAAACTCAGCCCATCTGTGGTGCCCAAACTTCCGCCGTCCGCTGGTCACAAAACCCCGCAGGTGACTCTTGTGCCCCATGGCTCAGTGTGCTGAGAGCACAGTGCAGGCCGAAGGCGACCCGGGGGGAGCCGTTCTCAAGCCCCATCAATGTCACAGCACGCCCTACGGCCGGAAAGTCCTCCTTGGACATCTGTCCGGCACAAAGGAAAAAGCGCAGACACCCCTCGACTCACAGTGGCGTGACGTCCTTACCAGCCCGCCGTAAGTAAAAGTGTCCTACATGGAAAACGTGCTTAACACACCTGGCCTGTTGAAGCCATCACTGGGCCCACCTCAAACATGCTCTGAAGGCCCATGCCAGCCAGCAGTGGGGCACAGCCCTCTAACGCAGAGCCTGCTTGCAACACGTCGACCCTCTGATGTCACCGATTGAGTACAGCCCTGACGGTGACACACTGTGGCTCTGTGGGCACTCGAAGTGCAGAGTTACGACCCTGTGAAGTCAGAGAACTGGGAAACCGAAGCGCCGTCCACCGGGGCCACGTGTACATCCCTCCGCAGACAGGGCTCCCCTGCCCATTTATAGAGACCGCCTGGGGAAGATAGAACCCACTCCAGCCAGCCCGTGTCCTCTGTCTCTTATCAACATCACAAATGCCAGCAAAAGTGAACCCCAAGGGCGGTCAGCGAGCCTCCCCACTCTTCCCCACCTCCTGGTCCTCCCTCTGCTCTGGGCTCCTGAGGGGGTGCAGGGCAGGAGACAAAAGCGGGGCGCAGAGTCCCAGGGCCCCAGCGGGGCCAACCAGCTCGCCTGCACTGTGCAGGCAGGGTGAAGCGCCGGGACGGGCCACACACTGTCCGGCCTGTGTGGGGGCTCAGGGAGCCGGGCTGCAGCCGCTCCACGCTCCCCATGGCGGCCTCCCAGACAACCCCTGCCCAGCTGGAGCCCTGGCCGGTGGTTGCCTGTCAGACCTCCCTTCTCTGCAGGGGCCTGACTCAGGCTGCCCTCCTGGACACAGCCAGGGCTGTGTGCTGTCTGACTCCCGTACATGCAGTGAGGAACAGGGGCGCAGGGGCAAGAGAAGAGGAAGGGGACCTCTGGGGGGCAATGCTGCCCTTCAGAACCAAGAGCAGGGGAGCTGGGCTGGCTCCCCCGGGCCTCGGGGCTCCCTGGGCCTTGTGTCCCCCACGGCCAGCCCTCAGAAGCCTCTCGGGCTTAACCTCGACAGGGAGTGTGAAGTCACAAGACGGCTGTGCGTGTCTCCGATGCACAGCTTTGTCTCTAAGAAAGCAGCCCGGGAGCGAGGTGCTGGCCGGCCACCCCTCTCGCACCCGTTTCCTCCTCTGGACATACCCAGCCCCTGTGAGCCACACAGCCACGCTCTGCCAGGCCGCCGGGTGCTCCCCAGCGGACAAAGCCTGTGCTTGGATGCCCCGTTGCTGGCCATAGCCCCCAAGGAGGCTACAGGAAGCCCCGTGGACCCCACAGCTGGCCCCGACAGGCCCTCCCCCTTCGGAGGGATGGAGGGTCC
>NW_007097712.1:180282-183770 GCF_000164805.1 Carlito syrichta
GCCCCGGGGGTCGCCCTCCGATGGCCTGGGAACCCCACCCTGCCAGGAGCATGGTGAGGGCCGGGACGAGGACGCCCCTGGGGGAGCACACTCAGATGCAGGCGTCCTGTCGCGTCCTCAGACGTGCACCTCCGTCGTGTGTCAGAGAGCGCGCCTGCCTGGGGCAGCCTCTGGTCGGAGGCCCTGAATGGGTTCTGTGACACACACGCAAACACGCACGTACACAGGCACATGCCGTGTGTAACACACACAGCACACGTGCACACACCAGACACACACACAGCAGACAAGCCATCTACCACACACAGAGTAAACCCACACACATCCCATACACAACACACAGCACACACGCCATATACCACACACACAGCACACAGCACACACATGCACACGCCAAGCACAATGCGTAGCCCATGTGCCATATACAACATACAACACACGGCACACACAACATGCACAGTGCACGCAACACACACACATGCATCATACACCACACACACACACCACATATGCACACAGCCCGCACCACTCACCGCACACACAACACACATGCACCTGCCACATACACAAAACACAGCACACACCATATACCACACACAGCAGACGCACGCAGACACCGAACACAATGCACAGTATATGTGCCACACGCCACACACACACACACCACATATGCACACACCATACACCACACACAACACACAAGCACATGCCACACACAAGACCCACCACCTGCGCCAAACACCAGCGGTCCCCAGCCTCTTGGCATCGGGGACCGGCTCTGAGGGAGACAATTTTTCCACACGTGGGGGGGCAGGGGGCTGGCATCAGAGTCCCACGAGGAGCACACAACCAAGACCCCTCGCGTGTGACGTTCACAACAGGGTTCGTGCTGCTGTGGGAACCGGATGCCACTCTGATCCGACAGGGGACAGAGCTCCACCCGCCCGCCCCTCCCTCACCGCCTGCTGTGCGGCCCGGTTCCTAACACGGACCCATACTGGTCCACAGCCTGGGGTTGGAGGCCCCGCCACACACAGCACGCACACCATCTACCACACACAACACATATGTACACACCATGCACAGCACAGCACACACGTCATGCCATATACCACACACAGCACACATAACACATATGCACACACCATGCACAACACACAGGTCATACACAACACATGCACACACCATGCACAACACACGGCACACACACCATGTCATACACCACAAGCAGAACTCATAACATACACAACACACAGCACACATGCCATGCACCACACACCACACATGCCATGCACCACACACATAGCACACACAGCACACATGCCATATACCACACACATAGCACAACGCATATGCACACACCATACACAACACACAGCACATATGCCATGCCATATACCACACACAGCACGCATAACATATATGCACACACCGTGCACAACACACAGGTCATACACAACACATGCACACACCATGCACAACACACGGCACACACACCATGTCATACACCACAAGCAGAACTCATAACATACACAACACACAGCACACATGCCATGCACCACACACCACACATGCCATGCACCACACACATAGCACACACAGCACACATGCCATATACCACACACATAGCACAACGCATATGCACACACCATACACAACACACAGCACATATACCATGCCATATACCACACACAGCACGCATAACATATATGCACACACCACACACAACACACAGGTCATACACAACACACAGCACACATGCACACGCACACACACGCACACACACACACAAGCAAGCTTCTGTGCGCCAAAGGATTTCTCCGGTGCTTGGCGGGCCATCGCGATTTTCCTTCAATCCTGCAACATGTCAGGCCGTGCACGTCTGCTGCCAGAAGGGTCTCAGTGACCCAGCCCATGGTGTCCAGCCCCTCGGCCCATGAGGGACCCCTCACCGTTCCCCACATGCTAAAGGCTCTTCTGAGTCAATCTGCCCAATAGCTCTTTAGACTTCTCTTGAGAAAAACCTTGCAAACTTCCATTAAAGCGAGTGCTGTGTGTTGTGCATGATACGTGTGTCGTGTGTTTTGTGCGGTGTGTGCACATGCTGTGTGTTGTGTGTGCTATGCACTGTGCATGGCGTGTTGCGTGTGCTGTGTATGGTGTGTTGCGTATGTTGTGAGCTATGTGTGTGGTGTATGGCATGGGTGTGTGCTGTGTGTTGTGCATGATGTGTGCATATATGCTGTGTGTTGTATATGGCGTGTTGTGTGTTTCGTATGGTGTGTTGTGTGTGCTGTGTTGTGTAGGCCTGGCGTTGTGCTGTGTGTTGTGTATGGTGTGTGCATATGTGTTGCATGTGCTGTGTGCTGTGAATGTTGTGAGTTGTGTGTGTGGTATATGGCATGTGTGCTGTGTGTTGTGTATAGTGTGTGCATATATGTTGTGTGTTTCGTGTGGTGTGTCGTGTGTGCTGTGTTGTGTATGGCCTGGCATATGTGCTGTGTTGTGTATGGTGTGTGCACATGTGTTGCATGTGCTGTGTGTTGTGTATGTTGAGTTCTGCGTGTGGTCCATGGCATGTGTGCTGTGCACTGTGTATAGTGTGTGCATATATGTTGTGTGCTTCGTGTGGTGTGTCGTGTGGGCTGCGTTGTGTATGGCCTGGCGTATGTGCTGTGTGGTGTACGGCGTGCGCACATGTGTTGCATGTGCCGTGTGCTGTGTGTGTTGAGTGCCGCGTGTGGTCCATGGCATGTGTGCTGTGTGTTGTGTATAGTGTGTGCATATATGTTGTGTGCTTCGTGTGGTGTGTCGTGTGTGCTGTGTTGTGTAGGCCTGGCGTGCTGTGTTGTGTATGGTGTGCATATGTGTTGCATGTGCTGTGTATGTTGTGAGTTGTGTGTGTGGCCCATGGCATGTGTGCTGTGTGTTGAGTATAGTGTGTGCATATATGTTGTGTGCTTCGTGTGGTGTGTCGTGTGGGCTGCGTTGTGTATGGCCTGGCGTATGTGCTGTGTGGTGTACGGCGTGCGCACATGTGTTGCATGTGCTGTGTATGTTGAGTTCTGCGTGTGGTCCATGGCATGTGTGCTGTGCACTGTGTACAGTGTGTGCATATGTGTTGTGTGCTCCGTGTGGTGTGTCGTGTGGGCTGCGTTGTGTATGGCCTGGCGTGTGTGCTGTGTGGTGTACGGCGTGCGCACATGTGTTGCATGTGCCGTGTGCTGTGTGTGTCGAGTGCCGCGTGTGGTCCATGGCACGCGTGCAGTGCACAGCGTGTGCATCTGTGCTGTGTGCCGTGCAGGGGCGCTGCGCGCTTGCATGGCGTGCCGTGGGTGGCGTGCACACGCACGCGGCACGTGCTGTCTTGCGTGCGTTGTGAGCTCCGCGTGAGGTGCGTGGCGTGCGCGCTGTGCGCCGTGCTCGGTGCGTGCGTGCGTGTTGCGTGCGGCCGAGCCCACGCACAGCTCAGCGCCAGCCGCCCGGCA
>NW_007097712.1:184787-222933 GCF_000164805.1 Carlito syrichta
CGCGGGCGCGCTTTGCTTTCCTGCTCGCGGGTTCTTGTGGCTTGTTTTCGTCTGGTTCTGCTGGCTTCCGCCTTCTTTCCTGTCTCTCTCTCTGTTTTGGAGCATGGTTTCATACTTGCCTGCTTTCTGCTACTTTAATGCCGGCTGGTTTTTTTCCAGATTCCCTACTTGTGTCGGGGTCTTTTTGAGGGAGAGCGCATCAGTAGGGGTGTTTGGTCGCTTTGCGTGCTTGAAGGACGGTCTGCTTTTGGTTTTTTAAAGTCTTTTCTGTTTTTGTTTGTGTCTCTGTTCATTGGTGAGTTGGTACACCTGTTTTCCCTCTTCTTCTTCTGCCTCTCCACCCTCCTCTCCCCGTTCTTTTCCTTTTTCTTACCTCATCTTGCTTTCACGGGGCACCTATGCACCCCTACTGCACAGCCAGAGGGAAAGGCCGTGGGAAGTGGGTTCCAGAGGGCCCACACTCCTGTCGGCAGATACTGGTCAGCAGATAACTTCCAAATCACAATTCCCCCCTCAACTAAATCTCAGAACTGCAACAAGCACAGCCGCCCCCCACCAGTCAACTTCAGAAGTGAACAAAGCCAGAGGATCTACATAAGGAGGAATAAGAAATTGAGCAAACTGAAGTAAAAGATATCCCCCACCCCCCATCACGGAACAACAAAATTAGAGGTAAAAAAATGGGGAAGAAAAATCTACTCGAATGAAGAAAAACCAGAGGAAAAATATGGGTCTCACACAGACCCCTGGGAGATCAACCACTGAGAATAAAGACTTCGGAATGCAAGCAATGAAGGGCCACGAGAATGACTGGTCTCAAACCACAAACCCAGATATCAAGATATTAATAGAGAGAATAAATAGAAATGAGGAGGGACAAGAGGAAAGAGTGAAGGAGCTGTTAACTGAGATAACAGCAGTAAAGAATACAGTGAAATAAATAACAAACTGATAAGCATGGAAAGCAGAACTGACCAAGCAGAAGGAAGAATCTCAGAGCATGAGGACCAAAATATGGGACTAACCCAAATCGTTAAAAACATAGAAAAGAAGCTTAAAGAGACAGAACAAAACCTCCGAGAGAGGAGCGATTATTTCAAGAGGTCAAACCTAAGATTAATTGGAATCTTTGAGGCAGATAGAGAGACAGAGACTACCCTGGAACAAACATTCCAGGAAATTATCCAAGAAAACTTCCCTCATCTCATCAGTGATGTGACCATTCAAACACAAGAGATTCAGAGAAACCCTGCAAGATAACAAATGAGAAGACCAACTCCTAGACACACAGTAATTATAAAAGAAAAAAATGCTAAAGACAGCAAGAGAGAAATGTCAGACTACCTACTAGGGAAGACCAACTAGAATAGCAGCAGACATCCACAGAAACACTTCAGGCAGCCGGGCATGGTTGCTCAAGTCTGTAATCCCAGCACTTTGGGAGACCAAGGTGAGGGGAGTGCCTGAGCCCACGGGTTCAAGAACAGCCTGGGCAACTTGGTGACACCTCATCTCTAAAATGAACTGAAAAATTAGCCAGGCATGGTAGCGCATGCCTGTAGTTCTGGCTGCTTGGGACACTGAGGTGGAAGGATCACCTGAGCCCAGCAGGTTGATGCTGGAGTGGCCATAAGCATGCCACTGCACCCCAGCCTGGGCGATGGAGTGAGATTCCAACTCAAAACAACAACCACAACAACAAAACACTTCAGGCTGGGAGAACTAGGACCCAATCTTCAAAGTTCTCAAAGATAAACAATTTCAACCAAGAATTACCATTACCTACCCAGCTAAGCTAAGCTTCATCAGTGACGGAGAATTAAAATCCTTCCCAGACATTCAACCCCTAAGAGTTTACGCCAGACCAGCTCTGTAAGAAACACTTAAAGTATTAAACACAGAAGGAAAAAAAGAACGACAAAGTCCATCACAAGAGTGCAGGTAAAAGATTAAAAACACACATGAATCAACTCAAAAATCAAAAGGCAGCAAACAAATAAACAAGCAAACAGTAGCAACAACAACAAACCCTATAAGAACCTCATGGAGGCCGGGTGCAGTGGCTCAAGCCCGTAATCCCAGCACTTTGGGAGGCCAAGACGAGAGGACTGCCTGAGCCCGCAGGTTCAAGACTAGCCTGGGCAACGTGGTGAGACCTCACCTCTAAAACAGGTCAAAAAATTAGCTGGGCATGGTAGCGCACGCCTGTAGTTCCAGCTACTTGGAGGGCTGAGGCGGAAGGATCGCCGGCGCCCAGCAGGTCGTCACGGGTAGCCATGAGCATGCCACTGCACTCACTTCAGCCTAGGTGATGGAGCGAGACTCCAACTCAAGAAAAGAATCTCACGACAGGGCTAGCACTCTCACATCTCAATAATTAGCCTGAATGTGAATTTACTAATTGCACCACTGAAATGACTCAGAATGGCAAAATGGATAAAATATCATGAGGCCACAATATGTATGGTCTCCAAGAGACCCATCTCACCAGAAAGGACACTCAAAGACTCAAAGTAAGAGGATGGGAAACAAAATTTCAGGCAAAGGGAACACAAAGGAAACCAGGAGTCATGATCATTTTAATATAAGACAAATACCCTTCAAGCTATCAAAAATTTAAAAAGATACGGAAAGTCACTACATAATGATAAAAGGTTCAATTCATCAACAAGAAATATCCATCCTAAACATATCTACACCCAACATGGAAGTACCAACTTTCATAAACAACTTCTAGGCACAGTAAAAAAAGATATTGACTCTTAACACTATCTTAGCTGGGGATTTAAATACTCCACTCACAACACTAGACAGATCATCAAGACAAAAAAATCAATAAGGAGATCCAGAATCTCAATGTGACGCTTAGCCAAATGGACTTAATTGATATCTACAGGACACGCCACTCAACAAACAGGGAATATACATTCTACTCATCACCACATGGAACATACTCTAAGATTGACCACATCCTCGGCCATAAATCAAGCATAAAAAAATTTAATAAGAGTGAAATACTGCTATGCACTTTCTCAGACCACAGTGGAATAAAAATAAATATCAGCACCAACAAACTTCCCCCAAAACCCACAAAGACACGGACACTAAATAGCGTGATGGTAAACCACTCCTGGATCATCAACATGGAACTCAAAACAGATTTAAAAAGATACCTCAAAACAAATGAAAATGAAGAAGCATCTTACCAAAACTTCTGGGATGCCATGAAAGCAGTACTAAGAAGGGAATTCATATCGCTATGAACAAACATGAAGAAAATGGCAAGATGACAAGTTAACAGCCTAACAAATCACCTAAGGAAGCTGGAAAAGCAAGACCACCAAAATCCTAACTTCAGCAAAAGACTCCAGATCACCAAAAGAAAAGCCCAAATTCGGGACATAGATGACACAAAGATTATACAAAAAAATCAACAAAACAAAAAGCTGGTTCTTTGAAAGGATAAATAAGATTGATGGACCCCTAGCTAGACTGACCTAGAAAAAGAGAAAAAGCCCAAATAAACACAATCAGAAATGCAAAAGATCAAGTCACAACTGACCATGAAGAAATTCAAAAGATTAGCAGAGACTACACTTGTATGGAAACAAACATGAAAATATAAAGTAAATGGAAGACTTTCTGACATCACGCAACTCCCCCAGGTTGAAACAAGAAGAAATTGAGACCTTAAATAGGCAAATAACAATCCAGGAAATTGATTATGTCATAAGAAAACTACCTACAAAAAAAAAGTCCTGGACCAGATGACTTTCCAACAGATTTCTACAAAACATACAAGGAGGAACTGATACCAATCCTACTGAAAGTATTCCAGGCAATTGAGAAAGATGGAACTCTCCCCAAACCATTCTATGAAGCTAACATCACACTGATACCCAAACCAGGTAAAAATCTAACAAAGAAAGAGTCCTACATAAAGCCAATATCCTTTATGAACATAGATGCTAAAATTCTCAACAAGATCCTAGCAAACTGGATCCAACAACACATCTCAAAAATCAGCTACCACAACCAAGTAGGCTTCATCCCAGGAATGCAGGACTAGTTCAACATTCGCAAGACCATAAACATAATTAAATACATCAACAGATGTAAAAACAAAACTCACATGATTATATCATTAGATGCAGAAAAAAATTTGATACAATCCTGCACCCCTTCTTGATAAAAACCCTTGAACATCTAAGTATGGATGGAACATACCTCAAAATAGTAAGAGCCATCTATGAGACACCCACAGCCAAGATACTGCTAAACAGACAGAAATTGAAACCATTTCCCCTGAAAACCAGAACAAGACAAGGATGCCTACTCTCGCCCCTCCTTTTCAACATAGTTTTGGAAGTCCCAGTTAGAGCAATCAGATAAGGGAAGGCAATCGGGGTATCCAAATAGAAAAAGAGGAAGTCAAGTTATCCTACTATGCAGATGGCATGATTCTATACCTCGAAAACTCAAGAGAATCTGTCAAACGCCTCTTTGCACTGATAAAAGACTTTGGCAACATCTCAGGGTATAAAATAAATGTGCAAAAGACAGTCACATTTCTGTACACCAACAATAAACAAACAGAAACCCAAATAAAAAGCTTAATCACATTCACAATAGCCACACAAAAAATGAAATATCTTGGCATTTTCCTAACCAGAGACGTGAAAGACCTTTACAATGAAAACTATAAAACAATGCACAAAGAAATCAATTATGACACAAAAAAATGGAAAAATATTCCATGCTCATGGATTGGAAGAATCAACACTGTCAAGATGTCCTACCAAAGTCAATCTACAGATTTAACCCAATGCCATTAAATTACCAGCAGCATTCTTCTCAGACCTGGAAACAAAAATACAGGAATTCATATGGAAACATAAACAACCATGAAAAGCCAAAACAATCCTCAGCAGAAAATAATAAAAAGTGGGAAGTGTCACATTCCCAGACTTTAGACTTTATCATAAAGCTACAATAATCAAAACAGCCTGGTATTGGTACGAGAACAGGCATATGGAACAATGGAACAGGATAGAGATTCCAGAAGTAAAAGCTCAATTTCTCAACCAACTCATCTTTGACAAAGCCTCCACCACCAACCACTGGGGAGAGGCGAGCCTATTCAGTAAATGGTGCTGGGAAAACTGACTGACCACATGCAGAAGATTAAAACAAGACCCCTACCTATCACCATATACAAAAATCAACTCTAGAGCCGGGCTCGGTGGCTCAGCCTGTAATCCTGCGCCTTTGGGAGGCTGAGGTGAGTGGATTGCCTGAGCCCACGGGTTCGAGACTCACCTGGGCAGTGAGACCTCATCTCTACAATAAACCAAAAAATCAACCAGGCATGGTAGCGCATGCCTGTAATTCCGGCTACTCGGAAGGCTGAGGCGGAAGGATCGCCGGAGCCCAGCAGGCGAGGCTAGCAGTGGCCAGGAGCGACCACTGCACTCCAGTCTGGGCGACCGAGTGAGAATCCAACTCAAAAAAAAAAAACAACAACAACTCTAAATGGATCAAAGATCTAAGCAAAAAACTTCAAACTATAAGAATTTTGGAAAATGCAGGAGACACCCTTATGGAAACTGGAACTGGCAACCAATTCCTGGTCAAAACCCCAAGTGCCCATGCCATAAGAGATAAGGTAGACAAGTGGGACCTCATCAAACTGACAAGCTTCTGCAAAGCCAAAGAAACCATCAAGAGAGCAGAGAGATAGCCCATGGTCTGGGAAAAAATACTTGTCAATTTTATATCTGACAAAGACCTAACATCTAGGATCTACAAGGAACTCAAACGAACTGTAAAAACAAACAACCCCATTACAAAGTGGGCGAAAGATAAGAATAGACACTTCTCAAAAGAAGACACATGAGCAGCCAAGGGATACCTGAAAAAATGCTCAGCCTCACTAGTCATTAAAGAAAACCACAGTGAGATACCATCTAACTCCATCAGAATGGCCCTCATCAATAACAAAAAGCAACAGAGGGTGGAGAGGATGCAGGGAAAAGGGAACACTTCTACACTGCTGGTGGGAGTGTAAACTTGTACAGTCTCAGTGGAAAACAGTGTGGCGGTTTCAATAAGATCTAAAAATTGACCTTCCATGCAACCCTGCGATCCCCCTACTGGGAATATACCCGGAGGAACTCAAATCACTCTATGAAAAAGACACCTGTACACGCATGTTTATTGCAGCCTTATTCACAACAGCAAAAACATGGAACCAACCATGCTGCCCATAAAAAAGGACTGGATAAAAAATGTAGTACATATACATGATGGAATATTACACAGCCATAAAGGACAAAATTATGAACTTCACAGCAACTTGGGTGGACTTAGTCTATAATTCTGAGGGATCTATTGCAGAAACAAAGAACTGAGTATCACATGTTCTCACTCATAAGTGGACCTTGAACAATTATTGCAATACTGTAAGAAAAGGATTGGCAGTAGGGAGAAATTGCTGGGGTGTGGTGGGGGAGCCAGGATTGGCAGTAGAGGGAATCTGCCGGGCGGGGGGCGCATCTCATCAACAAGGGTCCCTGTGTAATGAACACTTGTATACCTAGCCCTGAATTGCACCCCACATCTTCAAAATAGAAGATTTATATATAAAAATAAAATAAAATAAAATACTTCACCACCAGGGGAAAAAAGAAAAAGAAAATACACTGTAACTGTAGCGGGAAAGGCCCAGTATGGGAACAGTATTTCTCAGGCCTTTCCTGTCCCAAGGCCAAGAGGCACCTGGGAGCTTGCTCACTCCTGGCATCCCTGTCAAGACAAGCACGCCGGCAGATGGGCGCTGGACCCACCGCCTGCTCCAGCTACATCTGGGGATGTGGTTTTGTCGAGCCCGGCGACCTCTCCTCCCAGCCTGATGAAGTGGATGTGAACACCCAGCTTCATCACATGATGCCTCAGAAGGCCTCTGGGGACCAGCAAAGGAGAGAGCACACAGAGCAAATGCAGGCCTCAGGTTCCCCACTGTGAGTGAAGGGCTGGGAAGCTGGCCTGCAGGGCATCCCCAGTTCCAACACCACAACTCGAAGACTTCCCCAGTATTGGCGTCCACCGTCAAGATGGCACAAGGTTCTACGGAATGGGCACGGGAATTCTCCGGACTTCGAGTGTTTCAGGCACTCAGCAGAGGGGTGGTCGGACAGAGTAGTTTGGGTAGTCAGAGTTTGGGGAGAGGGGCTCATCAGACCCTGCAGTTCTGTGCTGTCATCTTGATTTTGTGTTTCTGATTCTGCTGTATTCTCAGCCTCCTGGCTCTGTTCAGAGTTCCAGGGCCCCCACACCCTGCCCTGGGGTCTCCAGGCAGACCCCGGAGACCTGCCCTGCCTCAGAACAGGATGACTACCTGCCTCTCGTGAAAGCGTCCAGAGAGGAGATGGGACGACACGGCCTCAGAAAGCCACGCGAGGGGGCATGCTGTGCATGACCCGTCCTCTACACCCTCTTGGTCCCCTGGCACCACGCAGGTCCAAGGGCGACACCCAACAAGAATCTGGCAGCCACCCCCACGTGAGGGTCACCGGGGACTTGGGCCACAGCCCCACCCATGACTCCACCAGCACGGACCCGACCGCCGCCCCAGCTGTGCTCAGAAAGCTCTGGAGAGGCATGATGCGCCTGTCACAGAGGTCGGGGGACCCAGGGACCCTCTCTCCAGAGTGTGTCTGGGTATTTATCCCGAATGGCAGGTGCACCACTCCAGAAGACGTCTGCCTGGGTGCCCAGGGGCACAGAGGCGCAGGCCCACCGTGCCTGCCCCAACACCTTCCCAGCTTGTCCCAAAGGGTGCCATTCACTGCCCAGGCCTCTCCTGTGCCTGCCCCGGCACCTGTCTGGGCTCTGGGCAAGGGCTCCCTTGCTTCCCCCCATGGGTGCACAGCGAGGCTGTCCTCACCCTCACCAGCCCTCCCTTCAGGTCCCAAAGCCCCAGGGTCTGCGTGACCAGCAGTGGATTCAGTCAGAAGGCAGGAGGCCAAACAGCCAACATAGCTCTCCCAAGAACAGGCGGAAGGAGCCCAGCCCGGCTCTCCATCTGGAGGGCACACACATACCCACACAGCCAGCCCGCGTGACCTGCGTCTCCAACAAAACGGGGAGCGGGCAAAGCTTGAAGGGGTCGTGTGTGCCAAGCAGGGTAGGTGCACTAGTCTAGGCCGGGCCAGCTCACACCCGCACGGCCACCAGGGTGACTCTGTCAAAGACCCCATGAACATGCCCCTTGGCATGCCCCTCACCGCACAGGTACCCTGGCCCGTCCTATGAGCCGGGTGGCAACCAGCTGCAGCAGAGACAGGTGGAGGCATGTGCAGGTGGAGGACACTCCCCAGGTGCTGACACCTCCAGAGCCATGATGCGACCTCCCTGACTGCTGTCCATCCAGCTCCACAGACAGACAGCACATTTTACTGCTCTGCTGTCATTACAGTGGAAACAAAGTGCACTCTTCTTATTAATTGGTGCCCCTGCTGCCGCGGCTCAGAGCACTGTGTGAGGGCCAAGGCTTCCTGGAGCCCTGGGGTAGGACAACCCCCTCCTCACCATCCCTTTGTTCTGCGGGACAGGAAGAGCCGTCAGCAAGGAGCTTCTCTTTACATCTCAGCAGCCACAGACAGACCTACCCACAGCACAGGAGGGCCCAAACACCGACGCCCCACAGCAGAGGAAGGGCTCGTGGCCCGGCTGCCTATCCCCACTGGGATCTTGGCAGGAAGGGCTTCCGTGTGAGCCGCCGCAGGCCAAGGCCATGTGCTGCTGACCGCCTTCCTGCAGACACAGGCTCCTCGAAAGAGAGCAGGGCATGTGGGCCGTGGGTGGCACTCGGGCAGGCCAGCGCACAGGCGTGTTTGGGACAGGAGGCTGTCACAGAACTGCTGTCACAGCACAGATGGGAAGCGACTGGGAGCTGCCCAGCCACCCGGCCTCCTCCACCTACCTTCAGTTACTCTCTGGAGAGGAGGAAGAAGCCCCCTCCCCCAGGACTGTGCTCACAGGAACTTTGTTCAGATGCAAATGAGGGCTGTCTGAGGCTGTTCCTTCTGTCACCACTGTCGACACACAGTGCAGGCCACGGGAGGGCAATGCTATTCCTCACCCCCTGGAGCCCCAGCAGACTCTCCGGCAGGCTACCTTTCACCCCGAACCACCTGTCCGTGCCTCCCAACCATGGACTAGATCCCTGGGTCGGACCCTGTGTCGGGCTCTACTGTCGACAGGCAAGGCACTCCTGTAACCACCCTGCAGACGCAAACATCCAGCTCCTCTGAGCCAAGTGTGGAGTTCGAATCCAAGCCGAGGTCCGACTTGGCTCCACTCAGCCCAGGCCAGCCCCACCTGCTCTCCTGGTCCCTGGGAGGGCACGTGACCCTGATCAGTGTCGCAGGTGCCCCGCTCACTCGCCTGGCACCCCAGCAGAGGCCACACTACCAGCACTGGAGGCCGTGGCAGTGGTGCTGGCTCTGGGTTCAGACTCCATGAGCACGGTTTTCCACGAGGGAGAGAAAGGCTAGACCCCAGGGTTACCTACTCCCGTTAGTATATGGCAGGCTTACAAGCAGCCCAGGAGACTCAGGAATGTGCCCATTGCTATCTGGATGGAGAACCTGAAGATCAAAAGATCAAAAGACCCAGTAAACCTCCCTGCTCTCACTAAGGCCTTCCCAGGCTGAGGCAGACATCATAGACATCCTTTCACCAAACACGTGCCAGTTATGTTTGAAAAGGTCTCTCCGGCCAGAGGAAAAGAGAGAGTAACTGCAGAGAGAGCTCCCAGGGCGTCCCCACACACATGTCGCTTGCCAGAGTGTCTGTCTGCACAGCATAACACACACGTGACTCTGACCATCCTGAGAGCTGGTGTTGTTAGTGCTCACCAAGGAGGCCATCCAAGCACTGGACGCTCACAGAGACAACTCAGGGCCTTCCAGAGACATCAAGGGGGCCCCGTCTGGCACTGGATGCTCACAGAGCTGGACAAATGTAGGGACCCTTCAGAGATGTCGAGGACCCCACCTTCACAGCACTTTTCCACACGCACCCCTCAAAGCCTCCACTCGGCAAAATACGTGAAAGGACCCACATCAAGGAAAAAATTCCTCTTCCATAGCCACAAGGGTAGAAATTCCTACAATTCAACTCACCTCAGGCTACCGTCCCTACCTCAACCTCTCCACAAATAACAGGCCTCTAGAATATGGTGCTCCAGGCTGTGGCGGCAAAGGCACCCCAAACAAGCTCGTCAGGACCTGAGAGTTCTGATTTGCATGGAAGGAAAATCAAGTCGCTGGAGGCCCCAGCGGGTGGGTGACATGGGGTGGGTGGACTCCGGTCCAGGAGCGACATGAATGGACCAACCGCAGGGCTTTGAGCCTTCCCACCCCTGCAGATGCAGCCCACCCACAGGGTGGTCCCAGGGACCCTGTGACAGGCGCAGTCGGGGGACAGTCAGGCCTCTGCACACTTGGAGGCCGCTGTTTAGCGGGCAGCGGCAGCTTCGGATGGCAGGGCTCACTTGGCCAGGGTGCTCCCCAGAGCCAGGGCATCCCTTCATCAAACCCACAGAGGCCAGAGCAGCCTGGGCACAGGGCGTCCTCACTGGCCCTCGTGCGTCACTCGGCCCTGGGCCACACGGGTGTGTAGCAGCCATTGCGATGATCCAGTGAGTGCACGTCAGAAGCCCACTGATGGGGCCAGGGGAAAACGACGTCCCTGCCAGCCCAAGGCTGTCTCCCCTTCCTGAGGCAGCAACACCACAGGCTGAGTCTCTGTGGCTCACTGGGTAGAGAAGGGACCCACGGTGCCACAGACAGAATCAGGGACAGTGGCAAGACAGAGAGGGTCTCTGCCGCTCACGCCGAAAGGCAAAACCTCCCGACCACAGAGCGTCCTGGTGGAATCTGGCACAGCCAAGGAGCTGGGCCCCAGCTGCTCACCACCCTGTCCTGACCTGGTGAAACCCACACCTCTGCTGAGAGGGACTGGAGGCAGTGCTGGCGGCTGGCTTCCCAGCATCCTGGCTGTGTGTCTGAGCTGCAAGCCAGAACCTTCTGGCAGTGAGGCTCAGCCACCAGCTGCACTGGCCAGGCTCCCAGAGGGCCAATGGCCAGCCGGCCAGCACAGGGACGATCCACGCTGCGCTAAGAGGCTCACGCCCTTGCCAGTTTACACAGGGGCCATGCCCTGGCAGGAGGGAGCTGTGCTGGGGACCCAAGGAGGGCTCTACCCACGCCAGGAGGTGACAGAAAGCTCAGAGGCTCTGAGCTCGCAGAGGCCCTAACAGACACCCAGTCGCACTTGCTTCTGTGGTCCTCTCACCACTGCAGTTTCTTGCTCTTCAAAAGGGAACATGGCGTCCGGACTGGCTGTCATACTCACTGCAGCCTCAAAGCCCTAGGCTCAAGTGATTCTCCCCTCCCACCTCAGCCTCCCAAGAAGATGGAACTGTAGACGAGCACCACCATGCCTGGCTAAGAAAAAGTCTTATCAGCCACCAGAGCCTCAGTGTTTCTGACATTTGGGCCGCATAAGCACCAGATCAGAAAATACATCTGGGTAGCCCAGGACAGCAGACAGCAGGGCTGCCAGGCCAGCAAATAAGAAAGCACACACATGTGTCCACAGGCATGTGGACACGTGATATACATGTGTGCACGCAAGGTGCTGAGCAAAGGGGGAAGGGCCACTGGAACCACAGGCATAAAAGCCAAGCTGGTCCATGTCACACCCGGCCTGGGCAGCCCATCCCATCTGGGGAAAGCAGCACCTGTGGGAGTCTGCCGGGCGGAAGCCGGAGAACCGAAGGGCGTGAGGGCAGCCAGGTTAGCTGTCTTGTTCTTCCAGAAACTGGTCATTAAAAGCACAGGTGGCAGGCAGGATGCTTCATTCTCTTGTCTCCGGTAAGCCAAGAAGATGAGACTCACCAGGCACTCTGGCCCCAGAGGTAGGCTGGCACTTACCTCACTGGGGACCACTGGGAGGCCTCCCCGGTGTCCTTACAGCAACTCAGAAGGGTGTTCCCAACAGCCCCTCAAAGGAGTCCAGGTCCCCAGACTGGCCTCATGTCATGTTTTCAGAATCACAGAGGTTACAGCACCTCTAGTAAGAACAACCGACAAGATCATCTTGATGGGGTAAATTGCTAATTTTGCCTCTTCCGTGACTAAGGATAGTCAGTTGGCGAAAACAAACCGCAGGCCGAGTCGCAAAATGTCCACAACCTCACAGATCTGTGTATGGAACATTAGATGCCAACCACCCAGATGTTCCCTGTCGATGGCCCAGTTGGCAGAATAAGCACATGCCCAGTGCTCTGTGTTCCCAGCACAGCCTCACTCAAGCTTCATCGGTGGGCGGGAGGGTCTGCGGGAATCCTGGGTGACCACTCACTGGGAGAAACCCCAAGCAAGACGCGTCTTCTGTGCCCTGGCGGGCTCCCCGCATCTGACTAGGAAAGAGAAATACCACACGCACAAAGCAAGACTTGCACACGTGCATGAGTACGCACCTCTCCCCTCCGGGTCACGATGCAGGCACAGCCTCTCCCAGCCTTAGCAGGACTGCTGGCTAGCGTGGTCTTGGAGCCATCCTGTCCCCACCAGAGGAAAACAATGGAGTGATGTGGAACTCCACGCGGTGTTCACTATCCCTCCAGGGCATTCTCAGTTCTGAGACCAGAGCAGAGTGCATGGTGAGCGCTGCTTGAGCCAGCCACAAGGATTCTCACGCCCACAGAGGCAGGGTGCTTCCCCGGACAGGCCGCACCCCAACCCGGGACGCCCACCTGTCAACTCGCAGACTTGGGGAACACTGTCTGTCACCACGGAAGAGGCTCCTGCTGTGGGAGAGGACGGCATGTGGACAGCCAGCGTCACACCGAGTAGGGGCTGCTGAGATGGGGAGACACGAACCCCAGGTGGAAACAGGCCAAGAAACTGATTATCCACCAGTTCTTCTCACGGGATTGCAGGAAAAGGTCACAAGCTCTCCACCCATGCCCTCAAATTGTAACCAGCGCCCACGGCACCGTGTGGCCAGGCCCATGAGTGTGTCAGCGCAGTGCTGCGTGCCAAGCGCATCAAGGCTGATGCGGTGACACACGCTACATCCAGCACCTTCCCAACAGCCCAGTGGAAATGTGCCACTCCCACTTTACAGCGGGGGAAACTGAGGCACGGAGAGGGCAACTTGCTCTGGATTATGCAGGTAGAAAACTGTGGCACTGGCTCTTGGGTCTGTGCTCTAAGTTACTATACTGTTGCATGTAAAAAAAAAAAAAAAACTCTAGAAAAACAGATTAATGTTCTTCAGGTCAGACATCCAAAGGTCTGGAGTGGGGCTGGGGAAGGTCGTAAAACGCAAGCAGAAGAAAAACCTGCTGTTGCTCGTGTTTTCCTCTAAGCGTCTTTCCTAAGGTGGTTGGGAGGCAGTTACGCTGGCTGCCACCAGCCCAGGGAAATTCTCGTGTGAGTCAAAAGCAGCACTCCCTCCAGACAAATCTAGGATAAACGTAATGTGAATGGTGCCTGTCCCCTGAGTTGTGCAGTGTACAACCTGCACAACCCCACGTGCTGGCCCACAGAGCTGCGGGAGGACTCTGAAAGTGATGACGGTTTCAGAATGAAGAAAACTGCAGTTACACACAAAACGCATGTATGATCCTTTCCAGTCTCTACTCCCTGAGTAGTTATTTTCTTAAATTACATATGATAAATCTTTGTACATCAACCTGCATAGCCATGGTTGCCTCTAAACTGAAGAGAAATCATGGTCTCCTCATGGCCTGGTGGTTTAATAACCACCTGTTCTACAGTCCCACTTCCAGACAGATAAAGTCCTTTCCAAACAACCCAGATACGACCAGGTTTTATCAAAATTCCAAGCACAGCCCTCAGCACAAGTCTAAACCATCATCAGTAGAACAAACAACAACGGATGCTAGCGAGGATGCCGCGAAAAGGGAATGTTTCTGCACTGCCGAGGGGACTGCAAACCAGTGCGACCTCTGCGGAAAGCAGTACCGTGATTTCTAAAAGAATGAGCAACTGACCTTCCGTATAACCCAGCAACCCCCATACTGGGAATACAACTGAAGGAATTCAAAGCATCCTACACAAAAGGTACCGGCACACACACGTTCATTACAGCACTATTGATAATAGCAAAAACATGGGACCAACCATGCTGCTCATTGAAACCAGACCGGATTTTTTTTAAATGTGGTACATCTACATGATGGAGTTATTACACAGCCATGAAGAAGGACAAACGTGAACTTCACAGCAACTTGGATGGATTTAGAGTCGCTCATCCTCAGTGATCCATCACAGAAACAAAGAACTGAATACCATGTGTTCTCGTTCATAAGCGGACCCTGAACTTTTACCATAACACTATAAGAAAGGGATCGGCGGCAGCAGGATACTGCCAGGATGGTGGGGGGTGGGGACACAACATCAGTAAGGGTACCCGGCAGAGTGGGGACCAAACCAGGCAAAGTGGAGACCAAGGGGAGGCCCAAACTTTACCTGCACCATGTCCACCTGGATACCTAATCCTGAATTATACCCTACATCTTTAAAATCAAAAAGGCCAACAATCAAAAGACAGACAGCAGCGGCCATTGTAGTGGACAGCACGTAACAGCCTCCAACAGACTCATGTCCCCTGAATCTGGGCCCCTGGAATGAGTTTCGTTTAACACTGACTCCAGCCTTGGTAGCCTGCTGACTTGGAAAGTACCTGCACGTGGGGGTCTGCCTCCGCTGGCTGCGCCATGGGCCTCCGTCCCCACAGGACGAACTCCAGGCCAGCCATCTGGGACACAAGGAATCACATGGAAGGGAACCCCAGTCACCCCAGCTCCTCACTAATCCCAACCAACACACAGAACCGTGAACTAAATAACGGGTCTTACTTTAATCCTTTATGTTTGGGGCATTTGTTATGCAGGAAATGCTCACTGGGGGAGGAAAAAGCATACAAAAGCCTAAAAAAATGTTCCCCTTCCATGGCAATGAGGAACAAACAAAAACCGAACACAGGCAGTGTGTCAAACGTGAGGTGTTGGGGACACTCACGCGTTTGTTTATAAAAAGGAGAGGCTGCCCGGCAACAGTGTCTGCAGGGGAGGGGCCCAGCCGGCCTGATGGGAATGTGACCATCCATGCCCTTCCACCGCAGGAAGGAGAAAGGTCACACAGACCTCCAGCGAGTATCCCCTAGGAAGACAGCACGGAGACGGCAGGTGCCAGGCAGCTAAGCGCTCGCCTGGGAGGGGCTTTCCGTAGGAAGGGAACAGCGAACTTATCTGGAGACTACTGAGGGTGCCCAGAGGGGCTGCAGAGTCTTGGAGAAGGGTCCAGGAAAGCTCTCCAAAGAATCCTTGGTACGCCACCGGCTCCTAGAAACTGAGGGATGATCGCAGCACATAGCCTGTGGGTGCCTGAGGGTGGGTGTGACCTGGGCTGTTCTCAGGTACCTCACGGCTCCCTTGTCCTTGGCAAACCCCAAATCCATGTGTTGGGTCCCTGAATGACAGCCACACCCCATGGGATTCTAGTCCCACCCCCGAATATGGTAAAATGGAAGACTAAAATGAGCATGCTTGTGATTCCAGGAAAGATGTCGTGTCATCTTAAACGATGCCAGGTCACACCAGAAAGACACCAGCTGCTTCCTGCATCACTGCCCGCCTCACCCACGGGAGATCGCTCCTCAGGCTGGGCCACAGCATTCACCAGGAGCCCGAAGTCACATGGGCCTGGCATTGCACCCGTGTCAAACATGCATGAAAAAGACACAGGCGCTCTGGCTCTGCTCACCACCAGGACAGAAAAACGGGGACTGAGCCAAGGAAGCAACACAGCTCAACTCAGAGCAAGCAAGGCATCCCAGCATCCCCACTGCCTCCTGGTCCACCCGAGCAGAGAAAGACACCCCCATTATTCCCCAAACCACCTTAGCAGGGATAGACATCCCATGCCGCTACTCCCTCCCAGTCCTTCTGAGCAGACACCCCATTGTCCCCACTGCCTCCTGATCCATCTGGACAGAGACAGACACCCCACATCCCTACTCCCTCCTGGTCCACCTGGGCAGAGACAGACACATCCAGTGTCTCTCCCCACTGCCTCCCAGTCCATCTGAGCAGAGGAGACATCAGGCTTGAGGACAATCGAAGTGACTCCACCAGTCCTGTGACTCTACAGAAAACAAGGGCGACACCTGCGTGCCGATGCCCTGATGGCCGCTATGGAAGGATCAGGCAGAGGACCTGCAGTGGCAGAGCACCCTCACGTACCGCCCTCCTGCCAGACCTGTCGCTCCTTGCTGTGCGATGGACTAGGTGTCCGTGTCCCCCCAAAAGCCATTTGTTAAATCCTAACCCCCTACGTGATGTATTAGAAAGCGGGGCCTTGATGGAAGTGATGAGGCCATGAGGGTGGAGCCTTCCTGAATTGTGTTAGTGGCCTTATAGGGTACCCCAGGCAGCAGAAATAAGGCAACTATGAACCAGGAAGACAGTCCTCACCAGACACCAATCTGTCGGCACTCTGAGCTTGGGCTAGAAACGCCCAGAACGCTGAGAAAGAAACGTGTGCTGCTTTGTGGTGTTTCACACAGCAGCCCGAAAGGACCAGAACAGCCCCCTTCCCCCTCACAGCCACCCTGCAAACAGGCATCGTCCCACCTTATGAATGGAGAAACAGAAGCTCCAAGAAGCTAAGTGAGTGTCTGATGTCATCAGAGTCCCAGGGACAGAGCTGAATGTGAACCCAGCTGTGCCTTTCTGCTTTTCCACTCTAGTGTTTGGTGAATACACCAGCTCAGCAACTTTCATTACATCAGCAGGTCTGTTTGTTCCCTCAAAAGGTTTCCTGAGTTCAGAAAATAATGTTCAAAACTCTGCTGGGTGCTCTAGATTGCAAGTCTAAGAGTCCTCAACCTTAGGGCACTTCCAAGCTCCATGAAGGATCTCAGAGTCCCCGAGGAGACTTCAACCAGAAATCTGGAGACCAAGGAGTAAGAGCAGAAATGATGATTCACAACGAATGCCGTGAATTAGTGAGGACCTTTACTGTGGCCAACCTCGGAGGGAGATCTTAATTAATCTGGTCGATGTCAAGGGATAAGAAGCAAACATGAAAAATTACACAACAAGTTTACTGATAGACTTAAATTTGTCTTTGCAAAGCCCAAGTTCCTATAATGACATGTCAGTCTACAGAAGCAGCTTGTCCAAGACAAATAAAAATTAATTTACTTTTGACTGGAAAGGAAAATAATCAACTTACACGGGAAGAACTAATGTGCAAATTATGGTGCCAGCCCCTGAGTTCTGAGAATCCAGACTAAAGCCACCACAAGCAAACAAGGCTTGTGTCTGAGCTCCAGGAACAGAGTCCAGCTACAGTGGAGGCCAACGCTGGCCTCAAGTTGGGGGCAGAAGGAATGACCCCAGGCCTGGGCCTCCCCTGACTGGCAGTGGACAGCTCTCCCCCCATCCTGATCTGAAAACCTCAGAGCAACAACCAGCCAGCCTGGGACAGAGTCCAACATGGGCGCAGAAGCCACACCTCAAGGCTCCAGCGGGGTCTGTGGCGAGCTTCTGCCAAGTGGCCCAGAGACACTTCTCCCTGCCTAGAGCTGGACGGACTGTGCTGGGCAGTGGGTCCTCAGTGAAAGGCCACCTGTACCACAGGACTGAACGTTTTCAAGGGATGCCACCTGGCAGCGATGACAGCAGGAGCTGAACTCACCTCTCCAGAGACGCAGCACGTGTGGAGGCTGGAACCCAAGGGCTCCTGCTTCTGACCTGTGTCCACTCCATGACAAGCGTGTGGCAGCAGGACGGGTTGCGGCAGGAAAGGCCCGTGCAACCTGTTATCTGGCCGCAGCACCCCAGGTGGGTCACAGGAAGGACCTGCCACAGCCACAGGCTGTTTCGAGAACCCAGTCATCGGAGTCTCGCAGGACTGTGGCTCCTGCCTGGAGACTGTGACTTCAGGGCTGCAGACAGCACCACTCCCAGGTTTTCTCCTGGGTCGCCTAATGGAGACTCTGATGACACCTTCTCCTCCCAAGGCCTTCCTCCCTCACGAGCACATTCCTAGGACAACCGCCAGGGAGACCAGCTCCACCTCAAAGGCACACTTCCACACAGCTCGGGGCCCGGGAAAGGTAACGTCCAACCTCACCTTCGGCGTCTGTCTTGGGGCCTCTCCGACACAGCAGAAAGACAGAACCGCATTCATGGGTGAGCACAGCATGGATGGTTTTGCCTAAAGATGTAGTGAAGCATTTATTTTCTCAGTCCTACGAGAGGTTTGTACCTGACAACAAATCAGCCACCCACGGCTTGGCCGAGGTGCTTCTGGACGAGACATGTACACAGCTTCCCGAGGAGACGTCGCACAACACTTGGCTGCGATCTGTGTGGGCTTCTTACATGTTTCATGTTCCCCGTGTGTTCTCTAGCCAGCTCCGGTGAGAATCCGTTGTTTTGAAGTCTCCCCACCATATTTCCTTCACAAGAAAGCAGAAGAACGGCCACAGAGGACGCACGGCGTTTTCAGTCCCCAGGAAGTAGGCATCAGAATTCCCGGCAACCCAGAACCATGGGACAGAACACGTGTGCGACACCTCTGGGCCAGCACCAGTGGCCATGCGGGCGGCAGAGGCTTCCTCCTGCAAACAAGTGATCTGGGGAAACAGAGACGCCAACATGCGTGGTCTTTGCGCTGCACGTGGCGTCACCTCCGCCGCTGGGTGCTGAGACGCCCGTGCCCACTCGCCCACCCGTTCATTCAATCGCCCACTCGCTCCTTCCCTCGAGACCTTTCCAAAGCAAGCTCGATCACGCATGACCCTGACCACGCCTTTCCGTGACTTTCGAATACCCAGAGAACATGTGGGCCGCACCTGTTCTCTGAGAACACCAAGTCTGCTCCCTCCTTTCTCCTCCGCAGAAGGCGTGCCCTGCCCTGATCTTGCCTTGCTGGCTCCTTCTCACCACTCGCAGCTCTCGATCTCAGTACAGACACGGTCTCTATTTGTGTTTCTACAAAGGAATACCTGAGGCTGGGTCACTCATCAAGAAAGGAGGTTTATGTGGCTCAGGGTTCTGCAGGCTGCACAAGAAGCATGGCGCTAGCAAGCATCTGCTTCTTGTGAGGGCCTCGGGCTGCCTCCACGCATGGCAGAAGGTGAAGGGAGCAGGCGTGTCCCGTGGCAAGAGAGGAAACAGGAGAGAAGGGAGCTGCTGGGATGTTTTAGACTTATTCGAGAACTCACTCCTTACCGTGGGGACAGCACCAAGCCTCTCCTAAGGGATCTGCCCCCAAGACCCAAAAACCTCCCACCAGACCCCTCCTCCAACACCGGAGGTTTCAACATGAGATCTGGAGGGGGCAAACTTCCAAACTTCATCAGACACCACCTCTTGAAAACGGTTCCCTGGCCACCAACACAAAAGTAGTTATTCTGTCTCTCTGCTCTGTTATCCTGCAGTGTTCATTATCTGTGTGTCCCCTGCCCCCATCTGGTTTTCTTGGCGAACACTTCACGTCTGTTGTCCCTTTCCCCGCCATGCTCAGTGCAGGGAGAAATGGCAGGTATCCAGCAGTCACCCCCAAATAAGTGGGAGGACAGAAAGAACACACACACCCTCAGAGCCATGAGGTGCGTGGCAAGTGGGAGGAGCTGGGAGGCGCTGGCATGATGTGGCTCAGGCTCTGGCCTTTTGATCGCTGACGAGAGTCCTGTCGATCACTGGGGGCCTTCTTCCGAGGTGACCTGTTAGCCCTCTCGGCTGCAGTCCTTCGCTGCTGCCACCGTGCAGACATCTCCGAGAATCTCTCCCCTACCCTCATGAGGCACCGGCCCGAGGTCATCGCCTTTTTCCAAGTGTCTGCCTGAAATACAGTGTTTCCCATCTCCTGCTGCCTGGCTGTGTCGCCTGGCTCCGAAGTTAATGAGCCCAGAAACACAGACAGTCCATGTCCTCCTTCTCCCAAATCACCACCCTCTGACATCCATTTCCCTCTTCATCTCAAGCGCCCTGAATCACGGAACCATGAGTCACAGAAGCCCCACTCAGTCTCACACAGAGGACGGCTGGGGTCTGGCTGCAACTCCTGCTCTCCTGATGCGGCTCTGCACGATTTGTTTCTTGAGACTAGATACTCTGAAGCAGAGAGAAAGACCCCACTGGGCCACAGAGACCTGTTCCAATCTCTGCAGAGCCTGCCACGTCCCTGTCAGCGGACATCACTGAGGAGAGATGACTGAGCCCCATGGGGTTCTCAACACCTCGGGACTGGTCTCGAGAAACATGTCCCATCTGGCCAAACAGGCCACTGGGTTGATTTTGTTGGGGTTTTCGCAAGGCGGGCACAGCCCAGCAGGGTGAAGTCGGGACAGGAGGTCTCTCTGGGCTGACCAGATGCTGCAGTCGGACCAGCCTGGAGCCTGGCAGTGGGTGCGGAAGCAGCCTTCCTGCTCAGCCTCGAGGCCACTCATGCCACTTCCCCAGCAGGCACTCGGCGCCTAGTACTGGGTCACTCATCAGTGCAGCCTGACTCCATTCCTGACTCCCATGAGTCAAGACTCTAGGCACAAGCATGCCCCATGGGCGGCTGTCTCAGCACAGCATGACACGGACAGGAAAGAGGGTGTTCAGCCTCCCGGCTGCCAGGAGGCTCACCTGGGGCTCTCCCCAGACTCCAAGCCCACCGAGGAGGGACCCAGGTCTCAGGACTGCAAAGTTCTCCCAAGGAAGTCAAGCCTGCTGCCGAAGCTGAGAACCGGAGAAGGCGCCACGTAAGACAAGACAGAAACACAGACAAGAGAGAAGCAGTTGCCCTGGAGAAGGCCTGGCCGGGGAAGGTGGAGGAGGTGGGGAAGGAACCACCCCATGTGGGAGGCCACACGTGACACCCCTTCTACACCAAAGTCAGCCAGTGCCCATGCCAGGGAAGACTGGGAGAGGAATCCTCTAGCCAGGTCCGATGACTCAAGGGTAAGCAAACCATGAGGGCAGCGCCCAGGGGTGTTGGTGTCTCAGGTCTAAGCAGAGCACAGAGATTCTTGAAGAGATTAAGGAAACACACACGGAGAAAAGAAGAACACCGGCAAATACCAAAGCCACATAGAAGGAAGACCAGGGTGGGCGAGTCCTGGCCAAAGCCCCTCCAGGACGCAGCTAGACCCGCCTGGAGCCCACCAGTGGGGTGGGTCCAGAAACTGCCTTCCCGCTCAACCTCAGTGTCGTTCACGCCACGTCCCCAGCAGGCCCTCAGGGCCTGGACCCGCAGGCCAGCCACATGGAGGCCGTGGCCAGGCGCCCGGAGGACTGGGGGGCCTTCACCCACAGAGCTGGCGGAGCCCACAAAGGGTAGGAGCCTGAGCTGCTGCGTACAGAGGGGACCGAGAAGGGATATTCTGAAGTCTGATTTTCTGTCTGCAAAATGTTATATGAACGCACGGAGGAAATTCTAAAAGACAAGCCTGAAGTGGTCCTGCATTCGGCTTCCCTGATGCCTCCACACAGGTCACTGGGGAAGGAGGGTGCATAACAAGACTGCTCGTGTCCTTTCTTCACGCTCACTGTCCCAATATCCTTTCATCCTCGACGACTGGGACGGCCTTCCTTACAGATGAACCACTGTTCTTCTGGTCATCGTCGTTAGATTCTTAGGCTGTAGTTTCTAGGGCAAAGACAGACCGATGGCTTTCAGCAAGTTTGTGCTTCAAGGCGAAGTCGGGGCAAACATCTCGTCTCTGTCACTGGCTGGCAACTAACTTTCATTAATTTATTAGGTGATGCGTGTTCTCGAGTTCCTCACTAAAGGCCCCTGTCTCATACGTGTATACTTCCTGATTCTTCCTCTGTGGCGGGTTTGTGTGAGGGGGCATGTGGGCTCGTTTGGATGTGGGGGGAGAAAATGGGATGGGAGAGTGGGGGGGGAGGAAGGAGAAGAGAGGGCAAGGGGCCGAGAGGGAGGGAGAGGGAGGGGAAAGGCAGAGAGGGAGGGGAAGGGGAAAGGGAGGAGGGGAACAGCGAAGGGAGGAGGGGGGAGAAGAGGGAGGGAGGGCAGGGAGGGAGGGATCAAGTTCTGAGGGTGCGAGCGGAAGGGACTCTGCGTCCAGGGGAGGACTGGAAAGGAAGGGAAGGCTTCCCGGAGTCAGGGTGGAGGACAGCATGAGACAACAGGAACACCCTCGGGAGGAAGTGGGGAGCCAGGCGACGGCATTCCCACCCGTGGGCTCTCTGCTTGCGAGCTGAAGGCTTCACGTCTCCAGTAAAAAACCCCCTTGGCCGTGAGCCAAGGCGCTCAAGGTCCAGCGGCCAGGCACGGTGGCTCACACCTGCAATCTCAGCACCTGGGGAGGCTGAGGCAGGAGGATCGCTCGAGCCCAGGTGGAGTTCAAGAACAGCCTGCATGACAGAGCAAGACCTCATCTCTGCATAAAAACACAGAGAGAGACAGAGAGAGAGAGAGGGCGCGCGCACCAGGCATGGCGGAGCACGCCTGTAGTCCCAGCTGCTTTGGAGACTGAGGTAGAAGGATCACCTGAGCCCAGGAGTTCGAGGCTGCGGTGAGCTGTGACCGTGCCACAGCACGCCTGCCTGGGCAACAGGGTGAGACTCTGGCTCAACAAAGCCCATACATACAAATTAAGAATAAAACAAACGCTACAGGTCAGCTCAGAAAACACTCCTAGTGATAGAACCGAAAGGGACCTTCAAGTCCAGGCTGGGAGGACAGTAGCCCAGAGTATGTTTTGCATGTGAGGAAACAGGCCGGGAGGGAGCAGCCAGGTCGTCCACGGGTCCCCAAGAAGAGCGAAGAGACCATGCCCAGAGTTCCCAAATGTGGCCCATCCACAGGGCAATACAACGTATCTTCAACTCAAGTAAGCACCCAAGGAAGAAAAACCTGGGCCGAGACCTGGCAGCCTCCACAGATGCCAGCAAGCGCCTCCCAGGAGGGCAACCGCACGGGCCCCACCACAGGGAGCTCATTTCCCACACGAGTCTCTGTGGCCCGGCCGCTTGGGATGGAGACTCCAGCTCCTCAGCACTCATTTTTCTAAGCCTCAAGGGAAGCCGCCAGGAGTCCTGGAAGTCACTGTGAGCGCAGTAGCTTTGACTGCATGGCCACAGCGACGAGAGGCAGTGGCCGTGGGAGTCCCTCTCCTAGAGACAAGGCACTCGTACAACAGAGCCACCTAGCCCCACAGTCCACGGTGGGCTCCCCTTCGCAAGGGCACACGGCCAAGCATTCCTGCTCCCAGATGCCTGCTGCTTGGCTGGCGAAGAACACCCCTCCACGCCCACCTCTGCACCTCCATCTCTCTCCTGTCTCCTAGAGGACCACACCTGGCCCTCTGCCCAGTCTTGCCCCATCTCCCTCGCCGAGTTCAAGGTCAAACAAACATCCACATTCAAATCGCCTCACAACAGTGTAGTGCATTGTTGATGATCTACATTGATCTACATTGATCTACAATTTTTTTTACTCAATGGGGGGGAAAGGCCCAGATTTTCACTAACAAAACATACTCTAAATTCAGCTCATTTTAGTGGGAGGAGAAAGAAATAACTACTTTGAAAACAACCCACTGAATCTTAAAAAGAACCCCTCCTTGCTTTCCAAGAATATATGGAAGTGTCCCTTTAGAGATCCCCAAACATCGCCCACATAAGGAACCAAAGCTAGCCGTCTGTCATCCATTGGCTCTTCCATCAACGCATACTTGTAATCCCATGCCCTTCCCGGCACCACGCTAGGCCATGTGCCCCCGAAAGGGGATCTGGGGAACCACAAGGTGCTCACAAGAGTCTGAGCTGTGGAACACTAGAGGGAAACATTTTTCTCGTCTCCTGTGCACAGCCCTCTTGACATATGCCTGTCTAAGCCCAGGGCACGCGTGCATTTGTATTACACTTATCACGTGCATTTGTATTACACTTATCACTGCTCCGTTGATCAGCAGCTTTTTACTCTCCACAAACAGGAAACTGAAAGAGAAAAGCAGCTGGAGACTGCTTCCTGCCGGCTCCTACCCCAGTGCCCTCTGGGGCTTCCCCAGCAGGGAGACCACGGCAGAGCCCATCCAGGCCTCTGTACAGGGAGAGGAACTACTCTGGGCTGCTGTCCTCCCAGGGGATCACTCTTCATCAGACCGCCCGTGAGAGCCCCCGTAGACAAACCACTAACTGGTGACAGGAGAAAAAGACGAGTATGTGAGCCACACAGGAGCCCATCTACTGCGGAGGGAGGCCATCCTGGAAGCGGCTCCTTCTCTACGGGCTCACAGGGCGAAAGAAACTCTGAAATGGTGTCGATGATGCTAAAATACCTTCCGCAAAAAATTTCCACTCCCGGTTTTCTAGTCGTGCAAAATAAGGACGTCACACCACGGACAGACGGGCCTCACATGAGTGGAGCGTCCTGCCTCCTCCTGGGTGGCAGGCCCCCTGCAGGAGCGTGGTCCACGGCGGGCTCCTGCCCATGAGCTGGGTCCACCTTGACCTTGCCCACCAGCCCAAGAGAGCTGACACTTCCTCCCATCTGCTCTTCCACCGCAGTGCCCCACCCTCCCTCCCGTACACTGCAGATCAGTGAGGGCCACCGCTGAAGGAAGAAGTGCTGTCTCCACAAAGGACCTCTCCACACCCATCACACCAAGTCCCCAGCCACCGGGCAGAGGAACCCGCCCAGCTGCTGCTAAGTCAGGAATTCTCAGGCCAACGTTTTGCATGAGAATAAGGGGGTCTTGATGCTACACTGCACGGCGGCGGGCAGTCAAGAGCCTAAAGATCAAGCTTCATTATCCTCTTATCAAAAGTACACATACAGCTGGAAAATTATGAAGACAAAGATCAACCTGCTACAAAGTCCCACGGTCTCCCGTGAATGCTCCAGTTCACTGTCTCAGCCTCCCTCTGGGCACGGGTTTCTAAGATTGTTCAAATATAGTGGCCTGAGTGTATACCTCGTGTGGGATCCTCTTCTTCTGGAGAGCCAATACTTGTCTGTTGAATTTGCCTCCATGAGAGCCACTCTAAATTGGACGATGACGTTCAGCTAACTGCACACACAATCATAGATTTCAGTCTCCACAATACTAGTGACACCCAAGTTTTCCATCTTCTGTTGCATTTAAATACACTAGCAAGGAAGTCATAGGAAGCATCCTGCTTTTGCGTTTGCTTGTTTCGGGACAGCTTTCTTTTGGCGGGTCCCCAAACACAATCACCGAGTCAAAGACACGGACATTGTAAGACTTCGATCCATCCCACTGGGCCCCCCAGTGCATTGTCTGAGCGGCCTTCCACCACAGCCTTCTCAAGGTTGTGTGCGCTTGTACGTTCTCAGGCAGTTGAGAAGGGGCATTTTTTTCCAGTGTGTATCTCTCTGATTACCAGATCAAACATTTTCCGCTGGTTTCAGATTACCAAGCTCAAACATCTCCCAACACTGATTCTTGTCAGCTCTCCTATTATGAATTATTCCTATATGTTCTTTAGTTTTAAACATCACTTTGAATAAATTCTTCATATATCACAAACGTTAACTCTTTCAAGCATTGTCTGTTCATGTTTTCTTCTGTACTTTGTTCCTCAGCTGGATATTTTGTTTGTTCACTTGTTTAAACATTGTTTGCTGCAGGATGATGGCGCGGCTTCCGTTTGTGGGGCCTTCTCTCCCCTCCACACTTGGCTAGCTGTCTTGCACTCGGTGTGGATTCTTCTGGCCTTCCTATGGCCTGGGTCTTGAATGTTTAGCCGCTGGGCCGGCTGAACTGTACCTGGGAACCACCTCTTCCTGTCCCCACGGCTCTATCTGGGCCTTGTCCCCAAGCAGCGAGCACACGTCCTGCAGAATCTCACCATCCAGGAAGTAGCGGCCTGGGGAAGGGTCCTCCCGCTGCGTGGGCTGTGTCCTCAGCACGTGAGTCTGACCGCTGGCACACGGCAGTGGTAGCCCCAGTCCCTAAACAAGACGCAGCGCCACAGGGTCAGGAGCCAAGAGCCCCACGAGGGCTAACCCCCTCGAACGTCCTTCCCTCCGCCTGGGCCTCGAGGTGTCCCTAAAGGCTCCCGCTGGGGCAGCTTCTCCAGGTGGTGAAGCTGCCCAGGGCCGTGCCCACCTACAAACAAAACAGAGCCCACCTCCCCCCGGCATCTTCACCACGTGCATCCAGAGCACAACAAAAGGCATCGCTTACTTCCTAAAAAGCACGGAGCCAAGGAGACTTTCTTTTCCGCTTCGTAACACGTACTCTCACAGTCATGTGCCTGTGGCATGTTCTGGGGCGGAGGAGAGCGGGAGTGACAAGTGATTTGCACAACAGTGTGGGAAAGGGTTTTGCTCCAAAGGGTGTCACCGGGAGGTCTGCGGATTCTGCCGGCCCATCCGATGTCTGGCTCATCACTGCCCCAGCCTGCCCCTCGCCGGCAAAAGCATCCTGCCCCAGGGCCCCAGGGAAATCTGGTCATCAGTAAATGGTCCAAGTACAGGCCCCACATTGTAACTGGGAGCAAGTCTTGACTTCAAGAAAAGGTTTTCTCTCTTTTTTGGTAAAGTGATTAACAGCTCTGAAAATGTCCCCAAGGAACAAACCATCCATCTTGGAGAGGTTTAAAACTTGAATATGCTTAATGCACATTACAGTAGGTCAAGGTGAAACCAATCCCACAGCCTCCTAAAGCAAGGGCAGTGAACTTACGCTCTTCTGTGCAGTCTGGCTTTGCCGGGTCAAGAGGCTGTGTTGACCTTACTGGCCGCCGTGGTCAAGCAGGTGGGGGAGGAGGGACACTCAGCTGCAGGGTGTGCGGAGATGAGGCCAGAAGGAGAGGAAGGTGTTGTAAAAAACAGAGTTTTACAAATGTTGCCAGCAAAGCTCATGCAGCCCACAGGGGTGCCTGCATCATGCACCTCAGATCCTTAGAGTGGTAGATCCATACGCCCTCCCTCTCCGTCAACACCAAAAAGCAGCACAAGCAAAACAAATACACAACAGCCTTCAAGGCCCATGTCCCCGGCATCTCTCACCTCCGCTGGGCCCTCTGGCCAGTCACTTCTGACAGCACCTGCTTCCTCCTCTCCAGGTGGACCAGGTGGCCCTATGCCGCCCACGCCTGCTGCCCTGGCAGGATGAGTAGTACATTTTGCTCTCAAGAGGGACCTGGCACATAAAGGGTGAGAAAACATTGGGGTCCCTCTAATCGGACTTCCGGTGGCCTTTACAGATCCCTGGGGAGGAAGAGGAGGAGCAGAAGAAGGAAGACCCCGCGGTGAGAATGCTTGGCCTGCCAACCCCACTTCTCACGGAATGTTTAGAGTTGATCTGTTTTTCATGCCAACACTCCTCGTAAGCCTTCATCTGAAGACAGGTTCCTCCAGCCATGAGATGTCTGGAAACCACAGGCTGCACCGTCTCCCAGGGACCCCGCCCCCACAGCCAAGTCTAGAGCCACACCGCTCTGCGGTCTGGTGAGGACAGAGAGCACGATGGCCTTCTGGGGTAAAGGAACAAGGGCAGCTTCGAAAGGTACCAGATGCCAACACCCAACAGCCGAACAAACTTCAGGATCTGGTGAGGACAGCACTGTGGGAAGGACGCTCATGTAGCAACGCAAATACACAGAAACGTAAAACAGAGCAAACTAGTTTGCCTTGAGTCCTTCAGAATCTGAGTTGGTAATGAGGACTATGTATTAATAGCCCTTTTCTCTTCTTCTCAGGCACGTGCTGTGGTTGAATCTCCCCAGGAAGTCGCGTGTGGAGACAGAACTTGTTTTGGTAAATAAGCATGGCACGAGCCACTTCCAGACAGCTGACTTCAAGAACCAGGGAGCCACCTGCCATGTCGCCCTCTCGTCAGCCTGTGCCAAGTGCGATCAGCAAGGCACAGAGCCCCTTGCCTGTAGACACAGACATACAGCATGGATCAGAAGCATACCTTTACTGTTTCCAACAGCTGTCAGTGAGGGCTATTTGTCACCATAGCACAACAGAGCCTATCCTGATCAACACGCCAGATGTCTCGGAGTAAATAAAAACAACTCACTGAGAAGAATTTGTGTTCTCTAGCCCAGTGCTCCCCAAAACTGACTCCAAAGAACATTGGCGCAGGAGACATCTGTGGTCCAATAAATTTAGAAAAACTGCCTATTTTATCTCCCCCTGAAGGGAGGAGATAAAATTGTTTTAGGCAATAAGAATCCTGCCACAATATGGCCAGTGTGGTGGCTCACATATGTAATCACAGCACTTTGGGAGGCCGAGGTAGGAAGACTGCTAAAGTTCAAGAACGGCCTGGGCAACACAGTGAGACCCTGTCACCATATTTTAAAAAATTCATTTTAATCGGTTGGGCATGACGGCGCACACCTGTAATCCCAGCTACTCAGGAGGCTGATGGGCAGAGATCACTAAGCCCAGGAATTCGAGGCTAAAGAGAGCTATGACTATGCCACTGTGCTCCAACCTGGATGACAGAGAGCGACCCTATCTCTTTAAAAAAAAAAGTTTCAGCCGGGCTCGGTGGCTCAGCCTGTCATCCCGCGCCTTTGGGAGGCTGAGGTGAGTGGATTGCCTGAGCCCGCGGGTTCGAGACCCGCCTGGGCAGCAAGACCTCAGCTCTACAATAAATCAAAAAATCAGCCGGGCGTGGTAGTGCGCGCCTGTAATTCCGGCTCCTCAGAAGGCGGAGGCGGAAGGATCGCCGGAGCCCAGCGGGTCGAGGCTGCGGTGGCCGGGAGCGGCCACTGCACTCCAGTCTGGGCGACAAAGTGAGACTCCAACAAAAAAAAAAAAGTTTCACTATGTTTAACCTGAAGATTTCCTACATGAATCTGTCCATGGGATGTGCATTTCATAGCATACCTACTAACAGTCTGAGAATCACAGCCCTAGCTAATTCAGAAAAGTGCACATAAATATCGAGGTTCAAGCATATTCTTGGTAACTGATTCTGAGATTCCAGTGACCTATTATTTGTTAGAATATTGCTAATTTCATGGTACAGCTATTTTGAAAAACAATCTGGCAATTTCTCATAAAATTAAACTTACATTCACCATGTGATCCAGCAATGCCACCCCTAAATATGTATCAAAGTGAAATGGAAACTTATATTCACACAAAACTTTTATGCGAATGTTTACAATGGCTTTAATATAATTGCCCCAAAATAAGAAACAGCTCTAAAGTCCCTCAGTGTCCCATGAATATACAAACTGTTGTACCTCCACATGGTGGGACATTACTCAGCAGTCAAAGGGAATCAACTCCTGCCAGGAGAGGTGGCTCATGCCTGTAATCCCAACACTTTGGGAGGCCAAGGCAGGAGGATTACTTGAGCCCAGGAGATCGAAACCACCTGGACAACATAGTGAGAACTCATCTCTATTAAAAGAAAAAAATTAAAATTGACCAGGTGTAGTGGTGCCCACGTAAAGTCCTAACTACTCAGGGTACTGAGGTGGAAGGATTGCCTGAGTCCAGGAGGTCAAGGCTGCGGTGAGCTGTGATCGTGCCACTGCACACTCCAGCGTGGGTGACAGAGTGAGCCCCTGACTCAAAAAAACAGGAACCTCTCCTGACAAGTACAACATGGACCAACCATGTTGTATTTGCCAACTGAGAGAAGCCAGACTCAAAGGCTATATCCTTTGCGATCCCCTCTCCTCGGCTTTCTGGAACAGGCAAAACTGCAGGAACAGAAAGATGACAAGCGACCACCAGGGTGGGAGTGGGAGGGCCGTGAGGCAACAGCAGTGGGCTGGGATGCCCTGAGCCAGGCATGGGGCTCTGGGTCATGACTGTGGCAGTCATTCAGCTACAGCTGTCTGTCAAAACTCACAGAGCTGGAAACCAAAACATGCGAACTGTACAATGCACAAACTATCCCTCAATAAAAACGTTCATTAAAACTTAGCTTTCATGTGTAAAACGGAGGCCTCGGCTGTGTTTAAGGGACCCTCTTTAAGTATCATCAGGGAAAATCCAGGGACAGCTCAAAGCTCCTGCCTGTCACCTTGATGCCTCCGATCCACACACCTCTGCCTTAGATGACCCCACGCTTTTCTAAAGCACCATTAGCACATCACCGGTCCAAAAGGAAGGGCTGGGCAGGCGAAAAGTAGAGGAAGAGACTCCTCATGGCCTCCACGCAGGCACAATGAAAGGCCCGCAGGTCCTGGACATCAGGCGTGAGGGCGTGCTGCTGTTTCACATCTCCCCTCAGTCCAGCCTGACAAGCCGGGATCCAAAGAACTAAGTACCCAGCCAGGAAACACAGGTCATATGTGATGTGATCAAGCACTAACCTGAACCCTGTCTATACTTTCAATGAGTCTATCATTCTCCAACTCTAAGACGATCCCTCTAGGATGGCTGTAACCAACAGTGTGTGAGAATCCCAGTGGATGGAATGCTCATACATCACCGGGGGTGGGGGGGTGAAAATGACACAGCCACTCTGGGAAACCGTCTGGTGGTGCCTCAAATGGCTAAACACAGTTGTCATGTGACCCAGTAATCCCATTCCTAGATGTGTGCGCAAGAGGAATGCAAATGTGAGTCCACACGGAAACTTCTACATGAGTATCTGTGACAGCATTATTCGTAATAGCCAAAAAGTGAAAACAACACAACGGTCCATCATCTAAAGAGAGGTAAGTAAAATGTGGCATATCCATGCAATGTCATATGGCTCGGCAACAAAAAGGGATAGATGTCCTAAAATGGATTGTGACGATGGTACAATTCTGTGAATATACTGACTACAAGCCATTGCACTGAACACGTTAAAAGGGAAAATTATATGCCAGGTGAATCATACCTCAATAAAGCTGTTTTTCCTTTAACAAAAAAATATATAACCCAGCTAGTGGAAATTCTGCATCACTAAAAATGAGTGTGAGAGGAACAAGAAATAGAAGACTCAACACAACAAATAAATCCCAAATGTTCTGTAGTTGCTGTTAGCATGCACAGTAAGACTGAATTCACAAGCAGACTAAAAATACGAATTACATTTTTACTTGGGCTAATGTTAAAATTAGGATGTAGTCCTGAGCCACATGTCAGCTGAGAGAGGAGGCGGCAGCCTACTCAACTGGAAGGTGGAAAGAGGAGGCTCATCGCTGTACGAAGCGACACAGCAGAGACCCAGTAGAAAACCTAAGGGCAGATCACAACTGTCACTCTCAAGAGATGCTTCTGAAAAAACACCCCAAACACTATTCGTTGAAATACGGAGCCTGGGTCCACATGAGAAAAGGAAGCCTCCTGCCCCGACCAGGCACACATCCAAGGCTGCCAAGGCGGCTGCGGTGATAACTGCATTAGCCTTCTCCTGAGGGAGTTATTTTTTATTGTAACACACTTGTCAAAATGTCATCGCATTAGCTCGCCTCTCTCACATCCGCCCACCCAGCCCTCTCAGCTGCAGAAGAGCAGTAATTAGAGCGGGAAGCAGCCCTGGACGGAGAGCCTGACTGTCTGTCCCAGACCTCTGCAAGGAGACTCTGGGGTTTTTTTTCCTGCTCCGAGAGGTGAGGCAGGCCCCCTGAGGCCTCCCTATAGTTGGGGGCGGTGACGCAATTGTGTCCCAAAGCCTGCCCTGCTGCCGATAAATGCTGACACTCGGGAGCCAGGAGCTTGAACACACATTACCGAGTGCACTGTGTCTTGCACAGGGCAGCCCAACTCCTGTCGCAGGGAGATCAACCTTCCTGCCCCCTTAGTGGGCTGTCCTGAGCCAACATGGGAGACATCCCCAAAGGGAGTCCTATGGGCCACCAGATTCCCGGGGGATTTAGACATGAGCTTTTGGTCTTCTCTAGAGATAAATGTAGATGCTCCTCCACTGATGACTGGGTCACGTCCTGGTAAACCCACTGTAAGTAAAAAATACCCTAGTTGAAAATGCAATCCGTGCTGCTAGCACAGTTGATGGTCCCCAACTCACAAGAATCCAACCAGGATTTTTCGACTTCACAATGGTGTAAAAGCCACATCAATTCAGGAGCAACCATGACCCCACTGCAAGTCATAAGGAGCTCTTCCACTTACGATCGGGTTGTGTCCTGATACACTCACTATAAAGTTGGTACATCTTAAGTCAAACCAACGTCCCCGTGCTGAATGGATAAGCAAAATGCAGTCTATGCACACAATGGGATACTGGTAAGCCTTAAAAAGGAAGAACATTCTGACATGCCACAACATGGATGCGCCTCAGAGACATCATGTTAAGTGAAATAAGTCAGACACAAAGGAAAAATATTGTATGATTCTAGCTACATGATGTACCTAGATGAAGTGACCCTGTTTTATTTTCTGTGCTTCAACATCTGGGGCCTTCTAGACCCTGGAGGGGCTGATGGCTCCTACAGACATTAAACAACCTGCTCAAGAATGTGCCTTCCAAATGCAAACCAACCAATCCAGAGCCAGCCCCAAACCCCTTCTGCGGCAGGCTCTTCAACTCGCGGGCACCACCCACCTGCCCTGACCGCCCTAGGGCCAGTCTGAGTAGCTGTCATGCCAGAGGCGCCCAAGGACCCATGACACCTGCATGTTATGGAATATGGGGTCCTGGAACAGAAGGAGAACATCAGGGGAAGGCTAAAGGCATTCCTACAGGGTATGATGTCGGGTAATGTATCGAAGGTACCACTCCAAAGTCAGGTCTCAAAAGCAAGGAAAATGGGATGTGGGTGATGTGGGAATTCTCTGCACTATATTCTCAACGATTCCACAATAAACATTTGTTAAGAAGGGGGAAGGGAAGGGGTGTGTGGCTGACGTCATACAAGCATACACATTTGGTCTTTGTCCCTGATTCCCAGCACAGAGCTCCTAAAATCCTAGTAATTTCCTGATCAAGAAGAGATGCCAGGAGCATCTTCTGTTCTAATATTTGGTCTTTTGCCTGATTCAGAGCTCCTAAACCCCTGGAATTTCCTGGGGGACAGGAGCACCTTTTGCAATAGTGAGGTGACTCTTTGGGGGCACCCCCACAAGAGCTGGTCACCAGAAAGACCACACCAAGGCTGGAAACTTGGCACTTTCATCCCTAACCACATCTTCCAGGGAGAGAAGAAGGCTGGAGATGGAATTTTTTTTGAGTCGGAGTCTCACTCCGTCACCCAGGCCGGAGTGCTGTGGCACGCTCATGGCCACTCCACCGTCAACCTGCTAGGCTCCGGTGATCCTTCCGCCTCAGTCTTCCAAGTAGCCGGAATTACTGGCATGCACTACCATGCCCGGCTGATTTTTTCTTTTTATTTATTGCAGAGACAAGGTCTCGCCAAGTTGCCCAGGCTGGTCTCAAATCCATGGGCTCAGGCAGTCCACTCACCTCAGCCTCCCAAAGTGCTGGGATGACAGGCTGAGCCCCCGAGCCTGGCCTGGAGATGGAATTAATACCTGCTACCACCCAGGTGATGACGCTGCCGCACAAATTCTTAAGAGGTGTGGCTGAAGAGCTCCTGGTTGGCAAACACAACCACATGCCAGGAGGGTGGTGCGTCTGGACTCCACAGGGACAAAAGCTCCTGTGCTGGGGACCCTTCCAGACAAGATGTTTACTACTGCTAGGAACCGGCAGCCCCTCCAGAGTCAGGAAGGCCCCAGGTATCAAAGCATCAGAATATGGAAAATAAGCCTGTAATCCCAGAGCTTTGGGAGGCTGAGGTAGGAGGACTGCTTGAGCCCAGGAGTTTGAGACTAGCCTGGGCAACACAGCAAGACCCTGTCTCTGCAAAAAAAGAATTTTTTTTTTTTTTGAGTCAGAGTCTCACTCTGTCGCCCAGACTGGAGTGCAGTGGCCGCTCCCGGCCACCGCAGCCTCGACCTGCTGGGCCCCGGCGATCCTTCAGCCTCAGCCTTCCGAGTAGCCAAAATTACAGGCGCACGCTACCACGCCCAGCTAATTTTTTTATTTTATTGTAGAGATGAGGTCTTGCCTGCCCAGGCGGGTCTCGAACCCGCAGGCTCAGGCAATCCACTCACCTCAGCCTCACAAAGGTGCGGGATGACGGGCTGAGCCACCGAGCCCGGCTACAAAAAAGATTTTAAAAATCAGCTGGGCTTGGTGGTACCCGTTTGTAGTCCTAGCAACTCAGCCGAGGCAAGAGGATCATTTGAGCCCAGGAGGCGGAGGCTGCGGTGAGCCATGATCACACCTATGTACTCCAGTCTGGGTGATAGCAAGACCCTATCTCAAACAAGAAAAAAAAAGAAGACGACAGAAAACACGTCCCATACACCTCTTCATCTGGCCGTTCATCTGCAGTTTTTGTCAGACCCTTCATCAAGATAGCAAACCAGATTCGTGGCGACCACGGACAGACGCTTCAAGTAGCCTGGGGACCCACCACTTGCAGCTGGCCTCTGAAGCAGGGGCAGCCCGCGGGACTCAGCACCTACCTCAGAGGTTCTGCACTAACTCCGGGCAGGTGGTATCAGAATTGAATTGAATCACAGGACACCCAGCTGGTGTCTACAAAGAGCTAGGGGGCTACTGGGTGTGGAAAAAGCTCCAAGCATCTGGTGTCAGGAGAGAACTGTTCTGCATAGATCACAAAGAGGCAAACCCTTGGCTTCTCCTGTACAGGGTGACGCCTGGAGACCGAGCACACAGCCCCAAACATCCTCAGACTGACAAAGATGCTGACTGCAACACGATTTATGGCACCTGCTCATTAACGAGACAATACAAGTCCACAGGGGACAGGCTCACACAGCTTAACACCTGCCCCCAAGTGCATTCCTGGGGACTGGAAGGCTGCTGATTGAATTTCTGACAGTATTATAAGCGTGTGGTGCGATGTTTGCCAAACACTTTGAGTACATAATCTGCGGCATGAAAATTTAGCCATTAGAGACCATCTGTATGTATCAGGAGAAAGCGAATACATCATACGCACCTGTGTGTCTGGGCACCCATGTCTGGGCACCCGTGTCTGGGTGTCACTTGCCTACAAAGCAAGAAAATGCCCAGCTGCTCCCCACTCTTCCTCCCTCCCACAGCACACGTGGATCCCATCCCTGAGCCAGCAAAGCACCAGTGGATGTTCACTTGGGAAGCTTCAGAAATGTCAGTGACCATCACAGAAGCCTGCCAGTACCTGGGACTGCAGACACACACGGGTTAAAGGAAGAGACAGCAGAAGTGTCCAGGGTGATAGCCAGAGGGAGCAGGAATTCCAGGAAGGCAGTATTGACTCCAGCTGGCCAGGGAGGTGCCCCACCTAGAAGAAGAGTGACCTGCACTGGGCTCAAGGGGCTGCAGGATTCCAGCAGCTGCAGAGGAGTGAGCCACGTGGCCTGCCTGGCGTCCCGTAAAGTCCCTCAACACTGCGACTTCCTGGCGTGGACATGGATGGTTTGCCTGCCTGGCGTCCACTCCCTTTCTTCTGGCAACAGCAGTCGATTTTCTCACAGTCCCTCCTGCAACTCTCAGCCCCCAAGACCTGGGGAGGATCCCCTCAATTTCAGGAAAAGACGCAGGCACTATGTCTGAGCCAAATGCGGCCACAGCAGTCGGCTCACCCAGCCAGAGTGAATCAAAAAAACCCCAGCACAGCATCCAGAAACCAGACAAAGACCCGGCAGCCCCTGCTCCCTTGAAGTTGACCACGAAGATATCCCAAGGAGGCCCCCACGAGGAGTCTCGGTGAGGCCCAGAGCTAGAAAGAAACCCAGTCCGGGCAGCATCGTGTGTCCTGTAACAGGGCCTCAGTGGATCCTCAGGACTCTCAACTACCGAGGCCACCATGTGGCCTTCCTTCCCTCTTTGTTTTGGCTTATGCCAGTCGGGTTTTCTCTCTTGTAGCTGGGGGAATCCCAGCCCACCTCTGCAAGCAGCTATTCTTTTTACTAGGCCACAAGCTCCTTGACACCATACAGCATGTCGCAGACATCTGAGTGTCCCCAAAGAACCAGCGCCACACTTCCACAGGGGAAATCCTGCCAAGCTCCAACACTGAGCTGAGCCACTCTCTGCAGGAGCGGACGCCTCACCCGTGGAAGGAGCCAAATGGGAATCAGGAAAGGGCAGGGATTCAGAAGGAAATGAGAGGAAGTCAAAAAGCGAAGGGGCCACAAAGTCACCCTGAGAACAGAAAAGAACTCAGCTTCAAAAAGGCTTAACATGAGGCTGTCGCTACAGCTTATTTTCGGTTTAAGTATTCAGAGGTCAGGAGGGCACACTTCACCACAGAGGATGCACACGGGCCACGCGTCTAAACATTTACCCACAGCCCAGAACCTCCGTGGGCACAGATGGAGCAGTCGATTTTCCTAAGCCAGTGTGACCTTAGCTTTGAAATAGTTGGCAGGGTCACAATTAAAACGATCTTAATGATCTGTTTACACAGCTGCTCTTACTCTAGCTATGATAATATAAAATGTAAGAGGAGCTAGTTTTTCTCACGTTCCTCCATGGATGCTGACAAGCACAACTCTAAACTGGGTTTGTGAACCTGGGAGACAGACAGCAGCTTCCATCTGGGGACACCCTTCCTCAGCACTTCTTCCTAAAGTTATAAAGGGATTTAGCCTGGGTCAAAAATGACAAGAGTACAGGTAGACAGGCACATTATTCAGGTTCTGTTTTTTGATGACGAAATACTGTTCTGATATTAAAATGATATTTGGTCAATCCTATTTAACATAGTACTGGCAGTCCTAGCCAGAGCAATCAGGCAAGAGAAAAAATAAGAAGCATCCAGACGGGAAGAGAGGAAGTTAAATTATCTCTCTCCACAGACGATATGAGTCTATATCTAGAAAATCCCAAAGTTTCCATCAAAAAACTCCTAGCACTGGTAAGTCACTACAGTAAAGTCTCGGGATACAAAAATCAATGCTCAAAAATCAGCTGCATTTCTCTATACCAACAACAAATAGGCCCAGAACCAAATCAACAACATCATTCCATTGACACGAACAACAAAATCAAAATACTTTGGGATACATCTAAGCAAGAAGGTAAAAGATCTCTACAGTGTGAACTACAAAACACTGATGAGAGAAATCAAAGATGACACAAACAAATGGGAAAACATTCCATACTCATGGATTGGAAGAATACTGTTAAAATGTCCATACTGCCTAAAGCAATCTACAAATTTAATGCAATCCCTATCAAACCACAAGCATCATTTTTCAGACCTAGCAAAGACCATACTTAAATCCATATGGAAGCAAAAAAGAGCCCAAATATTCAAACCGAGTCTAAGCAAAAAGAAAAAAACCAGAGGCTTTACGCTACCAGACTTCAAACTTTACTATAAGACTACAGAAACCAAAACAGCATGGTCTTCATACAAAAATAGACACATAGATCAATGGAACAGAATTGAGAAGCCAGAAATAAATCTGTTGACCCACAACCATCTCATCTTTGATGAAGTCGACAGAAACATACATTGAGGAAAGGACACCCTAGTCAACGAATGGTGCTGGGGAAACTGGCTAACCATATGCAGAAGAATAAGGTTCCTCTCTATATATATAAAAATTAACTCAAGATGAAGTAAACACTTAAATGTAAGACCTCCAACTATAAAAATTCTAGAAGACAGACCAGGAAACAATCTCTGGACATAAGCCTAGGCAATGAATTCATGACCAGGTCCTCAAAAGCAAATGCAGAAAAAACAAATTGACAAGTGGGATCTAATTAACCTAAAAAGCTTTTGCACAGCAAAAGAAACCATCGACAGAGTAAAAAGACAACCTACTGAATGGGAAAAGATATTTGCAAACTATGCATTTGACATGGACCTAATATCCAGAATCTATAAGGATCTCAAGTCAACAGAAGAAAATAATTATAAAGTGGGCAAAGGACATGAACAGACACTTCTCAAAGGAAGACACACAAGCAGCCCACAAACATTTGAAAAAATGTTCAACATCACTGATCATTAGAGAAATGCAAATCAAATCCACAGTGAGATACTATCTCACACCAGGCAGAATGGTTACCATTAAAAAATCAGGCCGGAGCCAGGCTCGGTGGCTCAGCCTGTAATCCCGCGCCTTTGAGAGGCTGAGGTGAGTGG
>NW_007097712.1:223323-252542 GCF_000164805.1 Carlito syrichta
CGAGGCTGCGGTGGCCGGGAGTGGCCGCTGCACTCCAGTCTGGGCGACAGAGTGAGACTCCAACTCAAAAAAAAAAAGTCAAAATATGGGCAACCCCCTTGGGTCCCTTCCTGCTGTGGGAGCTTTTCTGTCCTCTCAATAAATCTTGCTTTCGCAAAAAAAAAAAAAAAGAAAACAGTCAAAAAACAACAGATATTGGTAAGCCTGCAGAGAAAAGGAAATGCTTCAACAATGTTGGGAGTGTAAGCTAGTTCAGCTCTGTGGGAAGGAGTTTGCAGATTTCTTGAAGAACTAAAACAGATTTACCATTTGACCCAGCAGTCCCACTACTGGGTATATACCCAAAGGAACATAAATTGTTCTACCAAAAAGACACCCGCAGTCATATGTTTATTGCAGCACTATTCACAATAGCAACAACATGGAACCAACCAAGGTATCTACCGATAGTGGCCTGGAGAAGGAAAACGTGGCACATACACACCACGGAATACCACACAGCCATAAAGAACAAAGTCATGCCCTTGGCAGCAGTGTGGATGACGCTGGAGGCCACCCATCATTCTAAGTAAATCATCACAGAAACAGAAAACCGAGAGCACATGTTTTCAGTCACAAGTGGAGCGAAACGCCAGGCACACACACAAGGGCATAAGGATAGGAACAACAGACACTGGAGACTCCTAAGGGGGATGGGAGGGAGGGGGGTGAGGGTTGAAACACCACCCCTTGGGCACTAAGCTCACCTCTTGTCACAGGCTCAACAGAAGCCCAAACCCCACCATCATGTAATATACCCATGTAACAAACCTGTAACCCCTAGAAGCTAAAATTTAGAAAAATAAAAACAGAATGATAGTTTGGTGACTCACTGTGGCTAGCTCCAACAACCGAAGATTTGAAAGCAAACTTGAAGTTAACTGATAAAAGCAAATATTACAGTTAAGTAGAGGACACATGCACAGACCTGCCTGCTCCTATCCCTGTTTGCAAAACTTAGGGGAGAGGGTCATCTTTTCATCTTCTAAACTCAAAAGTGAAGTAACCCAAGCCATCAAAAGTAGCTAGTCCCAGAGGGACGCAGTGCACCCCACACTGGAATCTATTCCCCGGACCAACTTCCAGGAGAAAACTCCACTGTGTGTGTGCCCGCCTGCTGGCCAGGTCGGCAGCCCTCCCGGTCTCAGTGGGAAGTCCGTCTGGCCTGTATCTTTAAGGGAGTCCTTTGTGTAGGAATCACTGGGAAAGTCAGGACGATGCAGGTTTCTGGCCCCTGCAGATGGGCCTGAACACCCAAACACCCGCATTTGAAACCGCCAGTTACTTCTGAGCCTCTCCACCCAGCTGAGAGTACGGTGGCTGGAGGAACACCCTGCCAGCCCCCAAGTATTCAATGAAACTTTCAAAATGATGATTATTTAAGTAGAGCTCTTCATATTCCCAGATGCCAAGGACAGGACAAGACTGAACCCCAGAACTAGCAGAAGCCAGAGAAACTCACTTCACACATGAAGAAGCCGACCAGAGAAGCGAGGGGACTGCTCTGACACTGGCTACCTCAGCAGGAGACTAGCAGGGGGATGAAAGGACAAGCCCCAAATGGCCCCAGCTCAGTCCTACCTTCTTCCAGACAATCTTTCCTTTAAACCCACAGAGTTATTTTTAATCAGATGTTTTGAAAAAATAAGATTACTCAACAGTTAGTCCACAGCTGTCCATCAGAGTAGCCACTAGCCACAGGAGGCTCAGTTTCAGTTTTAACGGACTGAAGTCAATCAAAACTCCAGTGCCTGAGCCACACCTGCCACATGGCACCCTCAACGGTCGCCTGGGGCTGGTGGCCTTGTGTTGGACAGGGCGGATATGCAGCGTCCCCATTATGCCAGCAGGCATACAATTCAAGCGCTGCTTTCCAGTCCCTCTCACGCCAGAAGAAAATATAGATTCAGCCCTTTTGTGTTAAACCCAGTACACAATCAAACCCACAAGCACATCTGAAGACCTTACGTGCCCAGCATGGGACACAGTTTCAGCATGCCTAATGATGCCAAACAAGTCTAGTTCTAGATGCTAAGTAAGAACCTGGTTTTGATACACGTGCTCAGCCATTCAGGCCAAGGCTGAACTCTCACCAACCCTACCCCTCCACCTGCACACACCTACTAGGTCTACCAGGCAGGAAGCAGAAGTGAGAGACCAGGCATCAGTTTCTCCTTGTGGTATACACTGAGGCTGTTCCAGTCCCGGCATTCCATCCCTTTCCGGGCCAGACCAACAATTTTAATTTCACTTCGGATCCAACATGTACCGCACATGCTCATATGCCAGGAGCAGAGACCACAGCGGTGGTTCAGCCTGTCCTCCAGGGCTCTGAGACACAAGAGCTCAGCAATGGGCTTCCACAGGGGGACAGTGCCCTGCAGGTGGCAGGGTGGGGAGAGGCGTAACAGGGAGGCTCAGAGGCCGCCACGGGCCCCGGGAGCTCCTGTCTCCATGGGCCCTGAGCCTTCCAGGGACTCTCCAATGGCGCCTACGACTGAAGCAGGAGCCCATGTCTCTTTTGGGTGTCACAAGGTGCACAAGCAAAGACCCTGATGGTTTATTTTCAGCTGCTCACCCAGGGCTCACCTGAGCAGGCCACTGCCCTCCCACCGGGGATGATGCCCAAAGTCATGCCAGGACGCCAAGAAGGGAGACGAAGCAGCCAGGACCCTTGATGGCAGCAGCCATGTCTGGTTTTAGCAGAAGGTGACAGCCACATTCCCCGCCTCCCACCACCTGCTTCCCACCTGTCTGAACAGAGGAGCCTAGGGCACCAGGGCACGGTGCCAGCCTCTGCGGAGCAAGAAGCAGGCTCTCCTCGTGGGTGGTAGAAAAGGGCTTTGCCCCAGCTGGCAAAGTCCGATCGAAGCGCACTCCCCACCTGTGTGGACCCCTCGCCTGTGTCCTCAGGTCTGTCCCAGTTCTCCAGAGCTCTGAACTTCTGACCTGCTCCATCTAAGCGGCGAGGCTGAGGCTGGGACCCCGTGGTGCAGGAGGCACCACGCTCACAGCACACACCCCACTTGAAAGGGATTGTGCGCCACAGGGGGGAAGCCATGTTGCTTCACGGCATGCCACACCACATTGCACGGTCCAGCAGAGACTCTGGCTGGACTCTCTCATCAAGAAAGCAGTGGCCGGGCCTGGTAACTCAAGCCTGTAATCCCAGCACCTTGGGAGGCCAAGGAGAGAGGACTGCCTAAGCTCAGGGGTTTGGGCCAGCCTGGACAACTTGGTGAGACCTCGTCTCTACAATAAACAAATAAATAAAAAAGCCAGGTAGCACGCGCCTGTAGTTCCAGCTACTTGGAAGGCTGAGGCGGAAGGATCACCAGAGCCCAGCAGGTAGAGGTTGCAGTGGCCGTGAGCGTGCTGCTGCACTCCAGCCTGAGTGAGAGTGAGACTCCAACTCAAAAAAAAAAGCAGTGACACACACTCACAGACATTTATCTTGCAATTCTTCTACGTTGAAAAATAACATTTTTTTTTTGCAATGTTCTTGCATTAAGTTGACTGGGCCCTCCCTCAGAAACAGTTTTCCTATCCAAACCATGTGCTTTCTACTCTAAAAAGTATCGTGGTCATAGGTACACAGCACGGAGCTTGCCATTTTAACCATTTTGAGCGTACGGTTCAATGACACTAAGTACATTCCCCATGCTGTGTAACTACCACTACGAGTTCAAGAATTTTTCCATCCTTCCAAAGAACAACTCTGTCCCCACTAAGCAGTATGTCCTCTTTCCTCCCTTCCTGGTTCCGGCAATCACTGTTCTGCTTCCTGCTTCTATAAATTTGACCATTCGAAGTACCTCATGGAAGTGGAGGCATATAGTATTTGCTTATTTCACTGAGCACAATGACCTTACGGCTCATCCATGTTGCAGCACATGTCACAGCCTGATTTTTTCTAAAGGCTGAATAATATCCCCTTGTAGGTACATACCACACCTTGTTGTCCGTTTATCTGTCAATAGACATTAGGGCTGCTTCCACCTTTTGGCTATTATGAGTAACACTGTTAGGAGCATAGGTGCCCACATCTCTTGTGAGTCCCTGAGTTCAGATCTGCTGAGCATAAGCCTAGGGGTAGAACTGCTGGATCGTGCAGAAGTCTATGTTCACATTTTGAGGAACCACCAAACCATTTTCCGTAGCAGCTGCACCATTCTATACTGCCATAGCAATGCACTGGGACTACAATTTCTCCATATCCTCATTAACTCGTAGTATTTTCTTTTTTTAAAAAAATACCCACCTTAACAGCTGTGAAGTAGCTTCTCACTGTGGATTTGATTTGTATTCTTCTAATGAATAATGATGTGGAGCATTTTTTTCATGTGCCTATTGGCCATTTGTATATCATCTTTGGAAAAATGTCTACTCAAATCCTCTGCCCAATTTTGAATTAGAGTGTTTGTTTTATAGGTATTGAGTTACAGAAATTATTTATATCTTCTAGATATTAATCCAAAATCAAATAATGATTTGCAAGTATTTTCTCCCATTCTGTAGGCTGTCTTTTCAATCTCTTGGTAGTGTCCTTTGATGCACAAATTTTTTTAATTTTGATGAAATCCAAGTCATCTACCCTTTTCTTGTATTGCCTGTGCTTTTGATGTCACACTCAAGAAATCAACTGCCTAACTCAAGACCATGAAGCATTTCACCTGTGTTTTCTTCTAATAGTTTCATGATTTTTAGCTCCAACATTCAGATCTTTGATCCATTTGGGGTTGATTTGTATATAATATTAGGTAAGGGTCTAACTTCGTTTTTTGCATGTGAATACCCAGCTCTTCCAGCAGCATTTGTTAAGAAAGATTGCCCCTCCCTCACTGAATGATCTTGGCTTTCTTGTTGAAAATCAATTGACCATACACGAGACTTTCTTGGCTCTCTATCCTATTCCACTGGTTTATATGTGTGTCTTTATGCCAATACCACACTATTTGGATTACTATTGCTTACAGTACATTTTGAAATCAGGAAGTGTGAGTCAACTTTCTTCCTCCTTTTCAAGATTGCTTTGGCTATTGTGGGTCCCTTGAGATTTCATATGAATTGTAGAGTGTTTTTTTTTTTTTTTTCTATTTCTACAAAAGCATAATTGGCATATTGATAGACACTGCACTAAATCTGTAGATCCCTTTAACTGGTGTTTTCATCTCGCCAATATTAAGTCTTTCAATCCATGAACAAGGGATGTATTCACATCTATTTGTAGCAAAAACATTTTGTAGTTTTCATGTACAAGTCTTTTACCCCTTTAAGTTTCTCCCAAGTATTTTTTTCTTTTTAATGCTACTGTAAATAAAACTTAAACAAAAAATCCCTTTTTAAATTGTTCATTGCAAATATATAGAATTACAACTGAATTTTGAGTGTTGGTTTTAAATGTTGCAAATTTGCTGAAATTTAGCTCTAAATTTTTTTTTGCGGATTCTAGCATAAGATCGTATCATCTGCAAACAGAGATAATTTCACTTCTTCCTTTCCAAAATGGAATCTTTTTTTTTTTTCCTTGACTAATTTCTCCAAAACTTCCAGTTCTACGTTGGATGAAAGTGGCTATTCTTTCTACTTTTGTGATCCTGAAATGTTCATTATTTGATCAAATGAGGGTGAAAATTTTTGATGTTTTAATTGGCAAAATAAAGAGGAAGAAACCCTCTGAAGTCAGACAAAATGTTTTGGAAATAGCACTGAACCAAAAAATATACAGATATTCATACAAACATCATTGGACCAAGAAGGGGGTCAGTTCCCAAGGAAGGCACAATCCCAGCAGAGAACAAGATGTGGAGAAGACACCATCCTCAAGCCCGGCTGTGTGCAGAGAGGGCAGGGCTCCCCGTTGGGCTGCATCCTCCCTGCCTGGACCCTTCTCACAGCATTGATCGTGGGTGTGTGTGAGTGTGTGGATGTCTGGGGGGGTATGCGTGTTTGACAAATCACCTCCAAACTATTTTTAGCAAGGCAGAGCAGCATTAAATAAACAGCAACCGTAGTCAGAGCCCTGGTAAGTAGCTATTTTTATTTTCACTTAGAGAACAAAATACCAAAGAACAGCCACAAATGAAAGGGCAAGAGAACACCCCCCGCCACCCCCACCAGCCAGCGGGACCTGCGCCGGGGCCCAAACTGTGCCGTTCTGTGTTGCCTTTTGGCCGAGAGGCGAGGTGACGCAGCCGTGGGTTGCCAGCGAGATGAAAAGGCCTAGTGTTGGACTCTGTGGTCAGCCGGCATCCATGCCACACATGCTTTCATCTGCTCTGTCATTTCTGCTTAATAAGCAGCACCACACAGGTTTCCACAGCAGAAGGGAAGTGGAGACTGACGCTCACTCCTGTGAAGCATAACATTTCACTCAAAGACTGTTTCTAGAACATTTCATCCAGCACTCAAGGCCCATATTTCCAATCAAAAGAAAGGCAATTCCAGGGAAGTAGAAGAAATCGACACCTTCCCATGAGTCACAAAAGGAGGGCCAAAGAGCCAAGGAAGCTTCAAATAAATATCATCGGAGCACCATGCCACACAAGGGACTCCAGTTAAAACTCAGTTTTGTCACAGGCCTCAGAAGCAAGAGAGGCCAGGTGGGATTTGGGGGGGAGGGGCAAAAAGGAGAGCGAAACCGTTTCCTGCCTCGACTCCCTTTCCGAAAACCTCCAAGGACCGCTCTCATCGCCAACAGTGCCCTACCCCAGCGAGCACCTCCTTCTCGGGCAGCGTCTGGCTCCAGGCCAGCACATGCAGGCTCCAGGGCCACACCTGCAGGGAGGCGGAAGCCAGGCAGAGCCCCTGAGCACAGGTCCCCGGGCATCCGACCAGCCAAACTGCCCCACCGGGCCTCCTAAAGCCAGGCCAGCTCCCATGGGCCAGACCCCAGCAGCGAGTCCTCTGTCCTGCCCGAGGGAAAGCCAAGCCCCTCAGAGACCCTCGGGACAGCACCAAGGCCCTGCGGCAGTCTCCCAGCCGGCTCTGGGCCCGTGGGTGCCACCCTCAGGGAATGCATGTGAGGGCCGCTGCCCTCCCGCCCACCCCCGGTCCTGGCCTACCTTCCACAGGCTCCGAAGAGGCGGCATTTCCTTTCCTAGCCTTCTTCCCCACCTCACAAGCAGCTTTCAGATGGAAACTAGAAAAGCCATCCAGGAAGGTGTCAAAGAAGCAAGCCTCCCTCAACCCACCCAGCAGGCGGGGCGCCGAGGGCTGTCCCCGCGGCCGCAACCCCTCGCCGCGTGGCAGGCAGGCCTGCGGTCTGCAGAGGCCCCCACGTGTGTCCTGCGGAATGCACTTCGGGGCATGAGAACGTCTGGACAGAGACAAGGCACAGGCCGCCCAGCCCACAGACGCGGCAGCAGGGCCCGGAACCAACCTCTCTCGCGTCTGGTACAGGCAGGCCAAGAGGGACAGTCAGGGCTGGGGCTCCGGGCTGCATGGGGCCTTCTTCAGCACCAGTGACCAGCATGAGACATGCAAGGTCTGTTCCTGGTAGTTCGGCCAATTGTCTCTGAGCTCTCTCTGTGGAAGGCCTTGGGCTCACAGGCAGAAGGACTCGATGGGTTGGGCTGGGCGCACGGGGAGCCCAGAAGAGCCCTGAGATGGCTGTGAAGGGACATCGGGTGTCCCGGCTCCACCAAAAAGCAGACCACGCCGGGGGCAGCAGAGCCCGCGCATGGAAAGGCACACATACCGGGGTTTCGGGGGGGAGCGCTGACACCCCATGCCCCAATTCCTCACAGCACATGGGTTCCCCTGGGAGGAGACGCTGGGAGGAACAGGGAGCAATGTGGGGCCGAATGTCCTGGCTGAGAACAGGAAGCCCACATGCCAATCAAAACGGGCCCTCCCGACAGCTACTTGCAGACCCTGGGGAAGGCCAGAACCGCAAAGTGAAAGGAGCTGGGAAGAAAAGTCCGTTTTCCATCCGAACGGCCACACGAGCAGGACTGCCTGGCCCGCCGACAGCCACACTTGGTCTTCTTCCAGAACCAAGGCTCTTCTCCTAAAGCCATGGGCTGCGCTGTAGCCCAGAACTCTCCCAGGTGGCCCGAGTGGCACTGCTGGGTCCCACTCCTCGTCCCTCACAGAGGCAGGGTCCAATCCCACGGTGCAGCCCAGGCCAGCATCCGCCAGACACAGGCAGGGAAAGAGGCAGTTGACTGTGTCGCCATAGTTACTTGGAGTTAGACAACACCCATTTCCCCAAAGGTCTGGGATGTCTGGCATCCCTGCTGCTGAGATGCTTCCTTGTGCCATGCCTGTCCAGGCACCCCGCTCCATCACACACGCATGGCAGTGGGCTCTGACAGAGAAGTCTCGGCTCTGAGGCTCGACATTCTGAGGACACTGAGGTTCCGGGAAGGCCAAGATGACTTCCTATTAGTAACATGAAAAGGGAGTTGATTTCTCACTCCTGGCCACAAACCTTGAGCTGGGAGAAACAAGCTGGTTGAGTACTTTAGGATCAAGGCTGGGGTGACTTGCCAGTAGCCAGGCCCAGAGGATGGGGGTGATCTCCAAAGAGCAAAGTGAGCGGTCACGTTCAGGTGGGAATCTGAGCTTCAGCCTCACTCACAATATGGTCACCGTGGACCTGGTCCCAAATACACATCTACAGATAGGGCCACTAAGGTTCTTCAAGGACACTCTGCATGTGAAAAATAATGACAAAGCATGGCCAAAGGCTTCCGTGAAAGACAGAACCGCAGCGAGAGAGTGATTGCCCAGAATACCATCTAGAGAAATCGTTTTTCCCAAGCAACTCAAATGTCCATCAGAGTCAACGGACAAACAAGATGAGGTCTATACACACAATGGAAAATTATTCAGACTCGAGAGGAAGGGAATGCTGATACATGCTGCAGTGTGGATGGACCTTGAGGACATTATACCAAGTGAAATAAGCCAGTCACAAAAGGACCAAGACTATGCAATTCCACGTATGTGAGGTACCTGGAATAGCCAAATTCATGGAGACAGAAGGTAAAATGGTGGGTGCTGGGGGCTGGCAGAGGAGGCATGGGGACAGAGTGTCAGTGCAGGGAGAGGAAGCAGTTCTGGTGGGGACGGCTGCATGCACCACAACCAAGTGAATGGTCTTCATGCCACTGAATGGTGCACTTAAAAATGACTGAAATGCAATGCTTATGTCATGTGTATTTTACCACAATTTAAAAAGTATATTTGTGTGCCCATTTAAGTCAAGTCCTGACAGATGATCAGATGAGTCTGTGTCTCAACAGCTTTGCGCCAACTCAGACACCATGAAGACAACTGCCTGGGTGGGGAGGGAGTCCCAGGAAGTGTGCAGGATGGGCTCTGGTGGCGTGGTGACAGCCCGTGGGCACCACTGGGACACCCACCTGGGCGAGGAGGGGCGTCCCAGCGAGCGTTCAGAGTGGGCTCTGGTGGCACGGCAACAGCCCATGGGCACTCACAGCCTGCAGTGCATGGGCAACTCCATCCCAGGCTTGGGTTTGCTTTCCAGGCCGGCTGGCTGTTGGCATCAGGATCACCAGAGGCAGAGACGAAGAGCATGAGGCTGAGGAGTGGCCTCCGTGGACCGCCCTGTGCCTGCGCCACGCTCAAGCACCTGACTCCCCGGCCCTGGGACTCAAGTCCCTCCTCTTGGTGCAGTCACGTGGTCTGGCTGCAGGATGCCAGGAGCATCAGCTTCCCACAAACCACGTCGCGGGTGAGAGCAAGTCTCCCACACACAGACCCACCACGGGCACGGAGCCGCTCCGGCGCTCAAGAGCACACGTCCAGTGAGTGCACCGTTGACCCGGGCCCGCCCTCCTCCTGCGCCTGCTCGCGCTCCAGAGGGCCAGAGGCTTCAGGGGAGCCCAGCTCACCCGTGCCCGTCACAGCTCTTCCAAGCGCACTGACTCTTGTCAATGTCTCCTCCGTACAGCAGCCCCCTTCCCCACTGCAAAGTTGTGATCATTCACCTCTGCTCATTCCCTCTCCCCCGCTCCCCACTGCCCTCTGCCCCCAACATGAGCCAGGGCAGGTGCCATGAGGGGATGCCACGGCAGAGAAAGGTCCCCTGGAGAGAGGAGAGGGAGCAGAGCAGAGGGACACATGCGTGCTCAGCCCTGCCCCCGCGATGCACGTGGAGGCCGGCCTTCCTGGAGGTCCAGATCTGCTCACTTTCACAAGGACGACATGGCCAGTGGGGAAGCATGAAAGCTGCTTTCCCAGAGGACGTGAGACCATCCTCTGCCACCAGGGAGATGTGTGTGTGTGCAGCCACGTGCTCATTCTCCCCGGCTCCCTGGGGCTCCGAGACTAGGACACCAGCCACTGCTCCCCCTCAAGCCAGGCTCGATATGCGCAGACCTTGCTCTTCTCCAGGGAGGAGGAGGCAAGCCCAGAGAGGTGGAGCGGCTGCTCAAGGTCACGGCTGGTCATCAGCAGGGCTGCAGCCAGAGCCCGAGTCCTGACTGTCCTGTCTCCGGGCGCCTACAGACATCCTCGAGAACGCCCGGCTGAAAAGTTCTTCCAAGGAAAGTCCACCTTTGCGTGTCCTTCCTCAGAAGAGATTCCTGTTCTGTCGTCTATTAATATTCCTCCTTGCGTGTCCGGCCAGTGACATTCTTTAGTCCTCATCTCACGGGTTCCCTGGGGCGCCTGGCCATCCTGGACGCTGCTCCTTTCTGGAAGCTTCTTCCCCTCAGCACACAGGGAACCCTCGGCCCCCCCTCGGCCATCGAAATGACATTCTCAGGAATGAGAGAAGCCTTCCCGTCTTGACTCCCGTCGCCACCCCCGTCAGGCGATCCCATCTCCTCTTGTGGTTGTGACTATAAACACCACAGGAACAGTGGTGCCTCTAGTCTGGGTCCCAGCCTTCGTGCCTGACAGCCTACCAAGGACACCAACACCTCCAGCACTCACAGGACACACCGCCTTTTTCCTCTCCCTGCGTGATCACCTGCCTGTTCTTCCATTTCATTTCCTCAAACCAGAAGCACGGGTTCGCTGAGTGGTCACTCCCTCCCCTGTGCTCCACACCCTGTCCACCCCTCGGGGCTTGCTGTGGAAGGGCTCCAGGCACCTGCGGGGATGGCTGCGTTGGCCCCCACACTCACCAGTGCCCTGAGCCATACGCCCTCACCTCCCGGGTCACAACAGCAACCTCAGAACGAGACACGCAGCCTCTCATCCTGCTCCTCCGAGGGCACTGTGCTGCCCCGGTGACCTCATCACATCCCGCGCGGGGCAACAAGTGAGCGCCAGGCTCCATGCGTGGCGGAGGGGGCCACCCTGCCTGGACCCCAGCCGGCCAGTGCAGACACGCAGCCTGCAGCCAGCATGGCCCTGCGATGCCGGCCGTGGTGCGCACAGCAGCATCCCCTGACGCCTCCATCCTCCGTGACTTAGGAGCCCCATGACGGAGGCGCAGGGGCCCGACACACACTTCTCCGGATGCCCCCGCTCGCCAGGGAGATACAAGGACAGTGTGCTGGCTGCTGCTGGGGGCCTTTCTTCCTAGTGCACACAGAGGCTTGTGAGCCCTGGACTGTCCTGTCACCGTGGTTGTCACTGGAGGACGCAATGCCAGGGCTGTGTCTGCCACGTGCACAGTCTTTGCCCGTGGACACCAAGGAGTGGCAAGGCAGAGAGAGGACAGGCTTTGTCCTGATGGCCTTGCTAAGCCCAGAACTAACCCCAAGACCTCCTGTTCCCAGAGCCCTTGCCAAGGGCGAAAATGAGCCTCCTTGCGGCGTAAGCCACGTTCCGTTGGGTTTTCACTACCTGCAGCTAGGAGCACCCAAATGACACATCGGCTTGACTGTGCTGTCAGATGGCCCTCAGCCTCCCCCCAGCTGTGTCCTCCGCCTGCTCGGAAAGCCTTCCTACATTCCCACCCACATGGCACGCCTTTTAGCAAGAGCCGTCCTCCAGGACACCTGGGCAGGTGTCTGTCCACCCACCACCCACCGTATCCCGACCATCTCTCTCCCACACCCAAAGGAAGCTCCCGATAGGTGAGGCTGTGTCTGAGCCCCTTGCTCTTCCAGCACCCAGCGGGGCAGCAGCCTCCCCAGACACGCATCAGCTGCTCCGACTTCTCCAGCAGAGAAGTGTCAGAGGCAGAGGGAAGGGGTCGCCGGGGAGAGGGCCACTGCGGGTCCCGGGCAGGGGGAGAGCGAGTCTCCGTGACGCAGCAATTGACTGTGTGACGAGGACCGGCAGTCAGTCTCACACAGGGGGAGGGAGGCTGCCCTATGGAGAGGAGACACTGACAAGGGTCAGTGAACACAGGTGATCTGTGAAACACGCGAGTGAGCCAGGCCCCTCTGAAGCTGGCCGTGAACCTGACTGCGCGTTCCCCGCTGGCCAGCAAAGCAACCCAGGCCTCCTCCGTGCTGTCATTAAGGCCCTCGACACTGCCCCGACAACTGCGTGGCATTCGTCGCGAGACTTTTGTCTTATCGCTTGTGCTGTGCTATAACCAGCCAAAGCATCCCCTATGTTGGGGACAACCGTTATCAGACTCTGAGAGAAGCTGCCCCTTCCCCATGGCAAGCCCAGTTTCTCCCTCAGCCTCGTGCTGGGCCTCATTTTCCAGGGTTCAGGGAAGGTGGGGAGTCAAGAAGAAAAGGAAGAAAACTCCAGGTGGGCCCCAGTGGCGACAAGGCAGCAAGAAGCCAAACCAAAGCACAGCCCACCCCAGGGCATGGTTCCGGCCACCACCCGGCAAGCCACAGCCCCACAAACCCATTCCCCAGCGTGGAGCCACCCCACCTCCCCAGTCTCCACATCTTTCTGGAATACTGTGAAGCTAGACCAGCCACACTGGAGCAGGCTCCCACAAAACTACGTCCTGAAATCAGTGGCGTGCATGCTCAGGATGCTGCGAGGAAGTGAGAGGCGAGGACGCTGAAGGGCACTGTCGGCGTGTCTGTCCAGTGCTCCCACTGCCAGGTGTTCTGAGCGTGACTCTCCTTCCTCTGTGAGGTCCCAGAGCACACCTGTGGGACAGGTCCTCCCTCCCTCCCTCAGGTGTGCCCGCCGTGTCCTTCTCCGACGAGGCCGTGCTAGTCTCTCTCCGTGCTCCTAAGCTCCTGGGGACCTGTCTTCACAGCTGTTTCTGACACCTCCCGACTTAGCAGCAACTGTGACTCTCATTAAGTTGCCGTTGACTGCTGCTCCCAATTCCGTTAATAAAGATGTTGAACGAGGCCAGGCTGCTACCCGATGCCTGCCGCCAACAGCGGGGCAGCCCTCCCGCCTCCCCAGCGGCCGCCTGCCACGGCCAGCCCTGGCCCCTCGTCCCAGCCGCCCACGGCCCGGCTGCTCTCAGCCGCACAGGGCTCACCTCTCCCTTCACGGCCCTCGATTCTGCAAGTCTTGCTTTGTCCAGAGGCCTCACAGACACACATAATGGTGCATGAGCCAGGAGACGCCTTTTCCACAGATGACCAGAGCAAAGCCAGATCCACTCCATGGCTGCCAGCACCCCTACGTGCTCAGGGAAGAAAGCCCTCAAGTCCATCCCAGCCCTGCGGGGAGGCCTGGGCAGCAGGGGGCCGCCGTACTTCCCCTGTGTGGACAGGGCAGTGGCTGTTGCTGGCCTTCACAGTTAAAAAAGAAGTCCCTCCCCTCAGGTTTGCAAAGGAACGTTCAGTTTAAGCAGTTATATTTTGAGGGGGCCATGCTTTAAAATCAGGCCCTTCTCTCAGTGGAGCTATTCAGGGCTTCTCCCCGCCACACCAAGAAAGGGCCACCGTAGGAAACCCGGCCTCGTTGCTGTGCCCCATCCAGAAGCAGCTGGCCAGACCCGCCTCTCCCTTTTCTCCAGGCCAGGCTCAGCCCAGGTGCCTCCCTGAGCTGGGACACCACCCCGCCCGCAGGCCCACCTGCTCAGCCACTTTCCTTGAGCTCTGTGAAAGCTCAGGGGTCCCACCCACTGTCCAGCTCCTGCTCCTCCCACCGTCGTGCCCCAGGGATGCGGCTCCCGCAGCCACCGGGCCTCGATTGGCTGGGAAACTCCGAAACAGCACGCAGCCTCCTCTGGGCCCCACACCCACAGACAGAACAAGGGGCTCAGACAAGACCAGTGGTTCTGGCTCTGCACTCTGGACTGCACAGACCAGTTACGCTAAAAATCCTGAAAGGTCGCTTCTAGGTGATAATCAAAAGAATTGAGAGTAGAACCTCAAACAGATACTTGTACACGAGTGTTCATATCAGCATTATGCCATACAGCCAAAGGGAGAAACAAACTTAAACGTCCATCAATAGATTAATCAATAAACAAAATAGTGGTAGACCTATCCAACGGAATGTTAGCCTTAAAAAAGGAAGAGGTAGGCCGGGCGTGGTGGCTCTTGCCTATAATTCCAGCACTTTGGGAGGCCGAGGTGAGAGGACTGCCTGAGCCCACGGGTTCGAGACCAGCCCGGACAACTTGGCGAGACCCTGTCTCTATAATAAATAAAAAAAACTAGCCAGGCATGGTGGCACATGCGTCTGTAGTTCCAGCTACTTGGAAAGCTGAGGCGGAAGGATCGCCAGAGCCCAGCAGGTCAAGGCTGCGGTGGCCAGGAGCGTGCCCTAGCACTCCAGCCTGGGTGACAGAGTGAGACTCTGACTAAAAAAAAAAAAAAAAGGAGGAGGAGGTTCTGAGGCATGCTACAACACTACAACATGAATGAACTTTGAAGACATTATGCTGAATGGAATAAGCCAGACACAAAAGGACAAATTCCGTATGACTCCACCACACAAGGTGCCCAGAGCAGTCAACTTCACAGAGACAGAAAGTAGAACAGAGATCACCAGGGCTGGGGGAGGAGGAGGGGAAGTGAGCGTCTGACGGGAACAGAGTCTGGGAGGGTGTGGTCTGGAAACAGTGGCAGCGGCTACAAGCAGTGTGGATGTACTTAATGCCACTATCGTTTTTAGGTAGTCAAAAAAGATAGAACATGCGCTGTGTATATTTTACTGCAATGAAGACAATGGAAACAAATCTTGAAGTACTGGGGTTTCTAACCTATCATTCTGCAAGTAAGCACAGCAGTGGAACAGACATTCCCCTTTCACCACCAACTCCCGAGAGAAAGGCTATTGCAATGCCAAACGGAGGGTGGACAGACAGCTCAAAGGAAGGGAACTCCTCCCATCAGAGCTGGTAAGTGTCTCAGATAACACCCAATACAGATACTGCAAGGTGACAGGCCACCCTGTGCCATCCCCCTGGTGTGCACGGCAGTCCCCAGCTGGCGACACCGCCCCAGCAGCTCGGATCGGCCAGGCGAGAGTGTCTGCACCACAGACAGGGGCAAATGCTGTCTCTTCTTTCCAGAAAGATGACCGTTAACATCTGCCAGCACACCACTGACTTAGACAGGGCCACTGAAATCACTGGTGCAGGACCTGGCGTGAGGGACTCCCTGAATATGATTACCCCTTTGTTTCTTGCAGTCCAGAAACGTGGGAGGACTTGGGAGTCCACCACCTCAGCCACACGATGACCATGGCACAGAAGGAAGGTGCGTGGAGGTGTCTCCCACAGAAGGTCCAGGCTCAAGGACTGCCTTCTTAGGATGGTCAGCAAGGTCTATGCAGGTGGCTGAGTAAACTCGGGCCCGAGACGGGCACACCACACACACTGGCTGTGCCCACAAGGAAGAACTCCCCCAGTTGAACCTCTTAGGAGAAGACAGTAGGATTTGTGGATTTGATTAAGGCACCTGGATCAACAGGTGCTGGGGCCAGTTGCTCACTCTGGTGTACGCTGTTGGTGTGAGCCTGCCTCTGTGCATGGCCCAGATCCTGCAGTGTTCTCCGGACACTCCCCGGCCCTCTTCACAGACCTTCTTTAGCAGGTCAGCAAAAGGGAATGATCCTGAACCAGCCTCTTCGTGGGGTCACTTGTGAGGCTCACCCTTGAGGTGTCTGCTCTACACGGGTGCTTCCTGGGCAGGGATCCCTGACCTCACTTCCTCTCCAAGGACGCTTGACACTGGCATATTCCCAGAACAACAGTACAGAATTAAAAAGAAGGCTGGGTGATCTGGTTGCCTACTGCCTGTAACACACTTACCCAAAACTGAGTGTATTAGCCCAAGTCAGCTGACTGCTTATAGATGTGTAACCTTAATACAGTTGGGTAGGAACAGCTCACCTCTGCTGCATGCATGCCAACCGGGGCTGGTGGTTCGCCGTCCAGGAACTCCCTCACGTGGAGCTCAGCTGAGAATGCCAGCTGGGAGCCCTGGCTCTTCCCCAAGACTGCTGGGGCTTCCTCGGGTGATGGCTGGGCTCGGGGAGCCAGTGTTGCACAAAACAGGAAGTGTGAGCTACCTGTCTCGAAAGACCCAGGGCTGGAAACACCCAAAGTCACTTCTGTTGTGTCCTACTGGTCACAGCAGCCGTAGAACCCGGGTCCCAGGGAAAGGCATGCACCCCACCGGTGACTGGCGTGTCCTGGATGACTGGCGTGCCACCGGAACTCGGGCACCTTAAGATGTGAACTAAAACCTCAGCTTTGCCAGAGGCGCCCCTCTCACTACAGGGCAGCACACTCTGTCTTGGGAGTGCAAACGCAGGCCATGAGCACCGCAGAGGCAGGGCATGCCTGCCAATGGAGTACACCCACGCTGCACCCATTAGCACACATTTGCTAAAGTATTATATTCAAAAAATCCCAAGCTAAAGTTTCTTTTTCTTTTAAATCTCACCAGAATTTTCAAATGGGAAAGGGGGTTCTCAACTGCACATGAGTAAAAGAAAGAATTCCAAAGAGAGCAAAACCAAGCTGAGATGGCTGGAAAGCAGAGAAAGAGGGCAGCAGTCAGCCATATGTCAATTTGTCAAATTGGTCCCCAAATGGCAGGAGACACAGCTTAATAAGAAAGGAGACAGAAAGAAAACTGTGCCATTTAAACTGATCAAGGGCCGAGTGCAGTGGCTCAAGCCTGTCATCTGGCACTTTGGGAGGCCAAGGTAAGAGAACTGCCTGAGTCCACGGGTTCGAGACCAGCCTGGGCAACTTGGCGAGATCTCATCTCTACAATAAATCAGAAAATTAGCCAGGTGTGACAGCACATGCCTGCAGTTCCAGCGACCTGGAAGGCTGAGGCAGAAGGATTGCCGGAGCCCAGTAGGTTGACCCTGGGGTGGCCATGAGCGTGCCACTGCACTCTAGCCTGGGCGACGGAGTGAGACTCCAACTCAAAAATAATAATAATAAACAGATCGACTCAGCTGTGACCCCAAGGACAGCTGGTATTTAGCTACTTCCAACTTTAGATGCTCAATTCGGCCTCAGGTGGGTCTCGCCACATGTGTGTTCTGCTTCCACGTGCAAACAGCTTCCCAGTTCCATAGGAGGCTCGCTGTGTCATGCAGTGATCACACCCTGGAAACGATCTCGGGGCTCCCGTGCATCTTCATCGTCCACAATTTCAGTATCTTAAGAGCACACAGACAGCATCTTGTTCCTAAAAGAAACTGCTTTACCAGAAAATTCCATGACACACATCTTTCCAAAGGCAGATGGCTCTGCTGCATAACATTATTACATATATAATTATCTACATCACAAATATTTTCAAAATCGAAACCGCGGAGCTTTCTTGCCTGTCACTTTTTCTTATGCTGTCTCCATAGCAACCTGCTTCTCTCCCCCGAGACAAAGAGAACACAGAAGACATCTTTAAACTAGCATACATTAGAGACAAATTCTTTATTTAATCAGACACACAGCTCACTCCGATGATTACCATTCACCCAAATTATCCAGAAATAATAACAGTAGCTCATAAAAACGAGCCACTGTAAACAGACCTTAGTTTACACGAGGTGACAGCACGCTTATAGAACACAGCACCCCGGCCTCCATGTCACCGCACCCGTACCCCCAGTCCGCTGCCTCCGTGACACCCACAGCCCAGTGCCTTCCAGACCTGCTCAGGTCCTCAGGTCTCTCCTCCAGGTGAGCCTGGACGGGCTCTGCGGCAAGCCCAGGGGCCCAGCTGCCACTCTCACCCCAGCACGTGCCGCCCTTGGCAAAACGGAGGCACCAGGTGGACTTCGGGCAGCCACAGCAAGCTCCTCAGCAAAACAGACACGCTACTCAGAGGCAAGCTCACAGCCACGGTCAGCAGCAGGGCCCTGAGAATGGCCTCAAGGAGAGTAAAGGCCAGAGCTAAGCACCTCGTGGTGCCCATCACCCCAAGTTCTTCCATTCCTGACCACAGGGCAGAGCCTCCAGGGGAGGTCTACTTGGACCGCCCATCCACCTATGCTCAGGTCACACAGTGCCACCACAAAGGTCTGAGGGCATTCAGGGCACAAGTGACTGCACGCCAAGGCATCTCCAATGACCCTCTGGCCTTGACATTCTATCAAAGGAGCAAACAGGGCAAATCCCAGCATGACACAGAGCTCAGGGAAACACACACCTACTTGCTTTTTTAAGTCAGCGAATAATTAATCACTCTACTGCTGATTTCTATGGAAAAACAGCAAGTGGGGAGGAGAAAACTCTAGAGCTGGAGGCTCTAGAATGTTTTACACATACACACACACACACACACACACACACACACACACACACACACACACACGGTGCTTCCCTGTCTTGGGGGTCCCCAGCTGCCTCAGAAAACTGAAGAAGGCCACACAGAGGGGCTGCCTTCCTGCCAGCGAGCAGGCATCCTTCCACAAATGACACACCTGCCCAGGGATCAGGAGGGCATACAGGGTGGAGCCAGACACCAGCTGCCCACCCCACCTAACTCACACAGTAGCCCTCTCCCTTTCCTAACCCCAGAATGTATTTTCCAGCGAGCCCAAGTCACTCAGGCTACTCCACTTTAGGAGGTGGGCTTCTGAAACAGTTTACCTGGAGCATAACAAAGCCTTTAATGTGCCCCACTTCCACTTGGACGAAAACACAGGGAACGGAGAAACGAGATGGCACCACCCAGAAACGACCCGCCTGATCCAGCCGATAGGATCAGCAGCCTGGTCTCCTCAAAGGGTCAGCGCCTTGAAAGGCAAGTTTGGAGACGTGAACTGCTGCACTTGCTGTGGGGGCAGATGGGGCCACAGGTAAATCCAGAGGGGTCAGCCAGTGGCCTGGCACAGCATTTCAGGGAGCCTCTAAATCACAGCGTGGCTGTTGAGAAAGCCTGGTCTGGAATAAGAAAGATTAAAGAGGCATCATAACTAAAAGCAACGAGTGAACCTAGTTTTAACAAAAAGTACAAAAGGTTCGTTTATTTATTTATTTTTCTTTTTTGAGTCCGAGTCTCACTCTGTCGCCCAGGCTGGAGTGCAAACCGCAGCCTCGCCCTGCTGGGCTCCAGCGATCCTTCCGCTTCAGCCTTCCCAGTAGCCAGAACCACAGACGCGCTACCATGCCAGCCAATTTTTTATTTTTATTGTAGAGACAAGGTCTCGCCAAGTTGCCCGGGCTGGTCTCGAGCCCATGGGCTCAGGCAATCCACTCACTTTGGCCTCCCAAAGTGCTGGGATGACAGGCTGAGCCAACGAGCCTGGCCAAAAATTGCCGAAGGTTTTTTAAGTGCAACCAGGGAAACCCGAACATGGACTGGTGCCTGCTGTCAATCTGGCAGATAAGGGGATTCTTGCTGCCTCTCTAAGTGGGATGGCAGCATCATAAAAGAGTACCCTTGTTCTGCTGGGAGGTCTGCTATATTGTCTAGGAGTCATCAACAGGATAGCTGGGAAACAGGTTTCACAGCTCACCTGAGACAGCCAGCCAGCCATGGGGACGGACACAACAAAAGAGCAAATGTGGCAAGATGGCCAGTGGCATCTCAGTGAAGACACAAGCCTTCACGGGATCCTTCCTTCCCCTCTCCTGTTTTTCCTGTTTGTGACCACAAGCCGGTAGGAGGCACAAGCCCAGACTTGCTTCAAACAGCCTCTGACTGGTTCACACGCTCAGGCTCCCCTGGGCACGTGGAGACACGCACACGGCACACGGACCAGGCACTCTCTCTGCCGGAGTCCCTGGGGCTGAGACTCAGCCCTGCCCTCAAGTATTCACAGGTCAGGCGAGGAGCAAGGGCCAGGGGTGGGCAGGTGCAGCACCCATGAGGGGGAAACGTCCCAGAGCCGGGCGTGCATGGAGGACGGGACGGGAGCAGGCGCCCTGGGCCCATGGGATAGGCGGAAGACATACATGCAATGAGCAGAGGCGGCTCGGGCCCAGGAGCGGAAAGAACGGGGTGCACGGAGACACAGAGGCAGGTACTCATCACACACAGCGGGAGCCAAGCGGAGCACACGGGCAGCCCCGGCACGGAGGCCCTGGGATCCCGGGCACCCGCACTCAGGAGGCGACAAGCAGCATGCGACTTCAGAACCACGGGGCCACCAGAGGAAAGGACCCTGGAGAGACGGGGCTCCCCTGGCTGTGACGGACACGCTCAAGGGACACTGGAAAGCCCTGCTGGGCTCCACCTCACAGCAGGGTGGCACTGACGACTAGAAAGCGCGTCCGCATCTGGGACGCCTGTCTGCGGCTCCCACCCAAGGAAGCCACTTGCAGCCTCTTAGTGACAAGCAGCCGCTTCGTCCAGACGCTGCCCTCAGCTCTCTCTGAAGAGACTCCTGGCTCTATGCATGGTCGCCTCTTGCAGGCAAAGCATCTCTGCCAGGCCAACAGTGCTCCTCTGCTGCTGAGGACGAGCACAGGGGAGCTCAGGCCTGGGGACCATGCCGGGTCACGCGATGCTCCCGGCCTGACCAAGCTCCTGCAGCCAGGGAGCCCCTTCCCTTCTCCCCCCTGCAGGGACACAGTGGGGCCTATGTCTCACAAAGCGTGTCAGGACAAGACCAGCTCCCGTCACACACCATGCTGAAATCACGTTTTCCTTCCTGTGTGGAACCTACACTCTGAAATATCACTGTTGGGAAGAAAGACTGCTGATGAACCAGGCAGTTGCGCACAGCGTGGATTCCACCGCCAAGATGGAGAATGAAGTCTGGCCCTCCTTGGGAGGGAGCCCCTGTCCCCCTCCACTTGGATGTGGGCAGGAGCCTGAGAACGCCACTGAGTACAGAAAGGGCTGTCAGCAGCGCCAGAGACAGGAGCCGCTGGCGACTCCTCCGGAAGGGGAAACCAAGGCTCAGGGAGAGAAGGTACACACCCACGCCTGTGTACTGGCTGTCAGCCAGGAGCCCAGGGTCACAGGGCCACCTGACGCTCCACATCGACATTCAGAAGCAGGAAGTCTCCGTTTTCTAAGGTTAATCTTGGCCGCCGCCAGGAAGAGGCAGGCGGACGAAACAGCCACACCAATCGTCCCCCGGCTACCCAGACACATGAGGAAGAGAAATGGATACAGCCCAGGGACGCAGAGGAAAAACACAGCTAAAGCATACAATTGCATTCAATTCCGGCGCCCCACCACGAAATCTCAGAGGGCAGAAGGCCCTGCGATCAGCCAAGACAGAGTCTCAAGGGAACTTCATCACCACCTCTCTCCCCAAGAGGCCCAGGATGCTGCCGTAACTGGACCTGGCACAGGAGCAACCTGGCGGATGCCGGATCTTGCCTTGTGGTCCATGGGCAGACTCCGGATTTGAGGGAAGCGGGGAGAAGCCAGGCCTTCTTCCCTCTGTGTCACCCGCAAGATGTCGACACAGCCATGTGCCAGTCTGCTGAGGTGAGGAGGTGGCCAGGGTGACCTGCAGGAAGGCTGTGCTGCCTGCTCCAGGCCATGCCGTCACGAGACCTAGCCAGGCTCCCAGACACACCCAGATGCAGCCCGCCTTCACTGCTGTCACCAGGTGACTTTCTCGAACACATCTGCTTCTCAGCCGGTTTTTCCGATGCCACACACCCTAGTATTGACTTCAGCTGTGTGAGACACACCAGCGGAAGAAAGTCACACCATGCAGGACAAAGTCCTCTTCGGAGGGCATCACGTCCCCTGCGCAGAACGTGAAGGGACCGGCTAAGCCACACACGTGTCCACTTCAGTGCTCGGTTCACACTGGTGCTTAGATCACCACAGCGGCTGCGCCCCAAGCAGTGTGTGACCCTGTGTAAAGGGCAGCGCTTACAACACAGGTCCGGCTGGGAGGAAGTGAGCAGGTGCTGAGCAGGCGCTTCACGTGTGACGTCATACATGTATGTGACGAAGGCCGTGCTGCAAAAGGGTCAGCATGGATCCCAGACCAAGCCCTCAGAGACTCTGAAACTGAAAGGCCCCAGAAGGAGGCTCCACCCAAAACAGCGAGGGTGGTCTCGGGAGGCTGAACCCAGTGGGCCACGGCACAGGTGCTGTGCCTGGGGCAGCCGAGAGACAGACACGGGTCGTAGCTCTTGCACAGGCAGGCATCCAGGGTGCCCTTGAGTTCCAGGATGCAGACAGAGTGGCCCACGGTAATGACGCTGAAGCTGGGCTGGAGTCTGCCTGCGGAGGCTCTCAAATGCGAAGCCAAGGAGTTACACCTTGCGTAGGGAGTTTTCAAGCAAGAAAAGACAGGACTGAACTGTCTTTAAGGACCATGCACCTTGCAGCCATGAGGAGCTCAGGCCAGAGAGAAGTCAGGTGAAGCCAGCACCATATCTGACACAAAGTATGGGCCAGGCTGAGGCTGAGGCAGAGGGAGAGGATGGGGAGGCCCTGAGGACAGTGGCCCGGGGCTTGGAGCCTCTGTCCCTGGGGACCCACCCACCTGCCTCCTGGACTGGGGTCACTCAGCACTTGCCTGGAGCCCCGATGCCACCCAGCAGCTCTGCCACCGTCTGTCCCCAGCAGCAGCCTGGGGAGCAGTGTGGGTGGCTAGGATCACTGCAAGGGTCTGTAGTTTCCCATCAGCAACCAGGGCCCTAGGAGGATAACAGGGATTGACAAACAGAAAACTTCATGGCAGGTGGCTGGCCAAGACGCTGCCGAAGGGCAGAACCATTCTCCTGCCTTTTGCACAGAGAGCCTGTGTTTTCACCTTGTGTCTGGCCAGCCTTAAAGGCCCTGGTCATGGAGTGGCTACGTGGGGAGGGAGGGGCAGAGAGAACTGAGCCAGGGAGAGGGGAGCTGACCAGGGGCAGGGGTGATGGTCGGAAGGAGGCTTCTGTCACAAGTTCCCTTTGGACGCAGTCAGGCCCCTCCAGGCAGAAAGAGGCAGCAGCGCCAGGAATGGCAGGGCCGGAGGCCAGGAGCCCAGGGGGCCGTGAACACAGGCCGGGAGGCACCCACAGCCCCCACCAAACAGGACATGGGGGAACATGCGGGAAATGGAGGTCAGAGCTGTGACCACTGAGCAGGCGGATGCAGCGCCACCAGAGATGGAGGGACAGAACCTGGAGAGACAAGGCAGGTGAAGGGAAGGAAGCACAGGCACCCTGCAGAGGAAAGCCCATACAGAGGAGACATGACACTGAATTCTGCCGTGGGAATCTGCGAAGGCCTGCGCAAACAAACTCCAACTTCGGGCACCCTGCGGCAAAATTCAACTCCACTCACAGGGCAGGGCCCCTTCAGTGTCTACCGATGGGACGTTCTGCTCTCGCCAACTGGCAACAGCCCACACCAGCCATCACCTCAGGAGGACACAGGAGCCATCTCTGGCATTCCCCCACCTCACCAGGGCAGCCACACCATGGTCCTTCAAAGAAAAGCGGCAGTTTCTTGCCCTGGGCACTCGTGACGCTTCTCCGTGGTGTAGGCCATCCTGTGTACTGCAGGGTGCTTAGCAGCATCGCCCCCTTACCTGTGGCAACCCAGTGTGTTCTCGGATACTATCAAATGTCCCCTGGGGGGACTTGCTGGAAGGTGGTGCTAAGGTCTGACGTGTTGTACCCCACATCTTCTGTGTGGAAGCCCTAGTCCCCAAGACGATGGAGGGTCTTAGGAGGTGGGGTCTTTGGGAAGCGGTCAGGTCATGAGAGTGGAGACTTCACGAAGGGGATGTGCGCCCTTAGAGGAAAATGATCTCTCTCTTCCATGTGAGGACCTAGCAAGAAGGCAGCCATCTGCAAACCAGGAAGAGAGCCCTCTCGGGAACTGAATCTGCCGGCATATTGGTCTTACGCTTCCTACTCCCAAAACTGTGAGAAATAAATGTCTCTCAGAAATATATGGCTGGTGTTTAAGCCCCTCAGCCTGTGGCATTTTGTTATAGCCCCTGAGTCACCAAGACAACTAATGTCCTCCAATCCGTGGTGAGTGAGGCAACGCGAGCGGCAGCCCAATGGCCCTCTCTACTTCCCCACACCTAACCCTAACTCACTGAGTTTTATTTTTAGGCTATTTGTCACATGGATGTGTAAAGTAATTCCTGCCTTTCACTGTTGAGACGGCATCCCCTAGGGTCATAAATCTATCTGTCCAGCACCGCATCTGTAATCACACAGGGTTTAGGTCACAGGTGTGGGTTTTTTGTTTCCATCTGCAACATACGAAGGCGATGCCACTGACAGTCCCAGAAGGGCACTGCTGTTCGGGGGTCCACACTCCTGAGCACTTCCCAAGGGGTGCTAACCCCACACGGCCCACCTGCCTGGGAAAGCCGACGCGGTGGCTGATCCGCCAACGGGCTGGACTTAGCCACGCTGGAAACCCACCCTTGTCATTTCATAGCCAACTCCACAAAAGTCCTCAAGCTGTCAGAGCCCCTGGGCCTGGCCTCAGTCACAGACAGTCAAGGCAGACCACCAGGGCCACTGAGTATCTGTGGGACCCCAGGTAAAGTGCAGGTGCAGGGTCTTCTGTGCAAAAGCAAGAGTAGGGCTTCTTCCCTCTTCCGTGGGCTCGCTCCCAACCCACGGTAGTGCTGCCTCACTTGCGATTTCAGGCCAGGCCTCCTCAGGCAGGGTAAATCAGAGCCTTGCAGGGGCTGGGCGCCCTTCAACTCTGGCAGGGACATCTGTCTGGGTCCACCGCTGCCTCTGCCAGGACTCCCCCTGCGAGTCATGCCCCCAGAGAGCCAGAACCCAGCTCACAAGCCCTGGCACACCTGTCCTGCTCAGTCCCAGAAGGCCACAGGCGCGCAGTCTCCCTCCTCCTGGCAGGGGGCACACGCAGCCCCTCGCTGAGGCTGGGCCTCCATCAGCCGGGTGGGGTCCAACTGCAGCCACCACACGGCAACACTCTGGCGTTTCGAGGTCACATCCACATCCCAGTGTGTAACTTGAGCCCAGCCCTGGAGGAGGACAAGTCCCAGCCTTCTCAGCACGTGAGCTAAGTGCTGGTCCCAGACACTCTCCGGACTGGAGGAGAATCATCCCGGTCCCCTCCCCAGCAGGGCTGCCAGGCAGAGGCCAAGCTGCAGGAGCCACGTCACAGCCCACCACGGGATTAAGTGGCAATGAAGACCAGAGGCAGGGCCCAGCCAGGCAGGCAAGCCAAGGCCCGACGCCAGGCCACGGGACAAGGGGAGCTGCACTGGTCCCAGGTGACTGGTCACGGGCAGCCTAAGGGCCAGGAGTGCACTGGGTGCGGAAAGGGCCCAGGCTTACTTGGCCACAAGGGGGCCCGGACGGCCACAGGTGAATGGTCTGCTGCTGTGATGGTCTCATGACATGCTGCACCCCAGGGCAACTCCTCGACACGGCCTCAAAGGTAGACAGGGACGGCGGAGAGTCGCCCTGCCAAGACTGACCAGCCATGCGACCCCAAGCAAGACGCATGGCCACCCAGCCTGTGGCCCTCAACACTAAGGAGGCTTTTAGCCAGGCGGTGTGAGTCCCCTCAGGGACCTTCGGCATCACCTGGGTTCCCATCACTGAAAGAAAGCAGGGACGCGTGGGGATCTGCAAAGGCAGCATGTCTGCGGAAGCATCCTCAGCCGTGGAAGGCCCACTGGGTGGACGCGTTGCCTGGCTTTTCTCACAGCGGCCGGGCACTGGGGAACGAGGCCATGTGACCCAGATGGGTGAAGGGAAGAGAGAGACCCTCCACACACGAAGCTGCCCTCCACGCTGCGTCAGCGGATGACAGGCAGGTATTCTGAAGCAGAAAGTCCCTTCAGAAGGCCAGCTGCCTACAGGAAGACCACAGCTATTTTAAGACGCCTTATCAGAAGTCCAGGTCAAACGAGTACCGAAAAACAAAAATAACAAGTGCTCGCTCAGAATAATAAGACGCCTGCGCGGAGCTATCTGGCACAGGTTCAGAGGCTGCCTGTGGGGAAAGAGGCATCCTTCCAGAAAGTGATGTAAAAATAGCTCCAGTGAGGGAAACCCACCGAGTCTGCCAGGGCGAGGTGCAAATAGGAACTTAATTAAGCAGGTCTCCACAGAACCTGGGTTTCCAAAATAAAACCAGCAGCTCTTCCCGTGGCCAGCGGAGAAAGGGGCAGAAACATGACAGCTGAACACAGCGTGAACAACAGACACTGACACTCAGCTCAGGGCAGCTCCACGCAGCTCCAGGGGCCCTCCTCCTGGCTGGCAGCCCCCTCCCTCCGGGGCACTGCCTGGCCCACAACCCCCGATAGCGGGACCGCCACACCTCCCCATCCCTAGGGACTGGCTGAGGCAGAGGATGACATCTGTCACTTACCCAGCCCGTCACCAATGAGCCCCCCTCACGTCAGAGAAAGCCAAATTGTTCCCTTCTCTCTCTCTCTTTGTCCATCGCCAGCTGCAGATGTATTTTGCAAAATGCTCTTCTTTTTAGAGTTCCTGTTACAACCCATCTTCTCCTTCCATTCCCATGTCCCCTGCTTTCTAGAAGCTGCATGTTCCGAGTCTAGTCCACTACAAGGAGCCGAAAGTCAGCTGCATCCACTCCCATCTCACTCTACCCGGTTCCTCTACTCCATGCCTCCCGCCCCCCACTGGGTTTCTTTTTCTCTTCTCCAGATAGCGTTTCTGAAACAAAACTGAGTCTTCGGCGAGCAGGAGGGGTTCCGCACAGCACATGGGCGCTGTGGGGCTGAGCACTTCCGTGGCGGGAGTGCTCATGGCCACAGCTGCGTTTGGGTACCGCGTGAGCCTCAGTGTCAGGGACAACCTCCAGCCCGAGGGCAGCCTTTGGAGAGCACAACACCCATCACGCGCGCCCTGGTGAAACCTAAATCCCAGGGGTCCCCAACCCAGCAGGGCCTCCACACGTTCCATCAGCCCCTTCGCAGCTATTGAAGTAAATGTCCCTCCTCCTTGGATTCTTCATATATTATATACCAATCTTTCTACACAACCATTCAAAGTAAACGCAGGGGCAGGAATAATCCAAGTGTTTGTCAACTGAAGAATGGAGAATGAGTCAACATGGGTACATAGCATATCCACACAAGGGAGCTTTTTCAGCTCTAAAAGGAATGAACAGCACATGCTACTACATGTATGAACTCTGAAGGCACTGTGGAGAGTGAAAGAGGCCAGGTGCACAAAGGTCATGTACGGTGTGATTCTATTCACAAGCTGCAGAAGAGGGAAACCCCCAACTTGCTGGCACTGGGTCGCGGCAAGAGTGGGGAATGTCTCCAAAGGCGGTAAGAACACTCCAGGGTGGACAGTGGTGACAGCTGCACACATCTGTTGAACACACTAAAAGCCACCGAGCTGTAGCCTTTGAATGGGCAAGTTGTTTGGTATGGGAGTCGATCTCCATGAAGCTCTTCAAGGAAAAACACGAAAATGGAGTCCCCTGACTAGGGAGGGGTTCTCACTCCAGGTGGTCTTCCCAGGAAGGATAAGCGGGTTACTCTGCTTCCAGTTCTCGCGCAACGGGAGACCTTTGGCACTTCCTTTGGGACCCAAAATCTAACTGCTGTAAGAGTCAGTAAATTTTTCTTCATAATTTAGCCCATTACTCCGATATATTCACCTCTGAGCCATGCAAAGTAATCTCTTTTCACACTGACGTCTGCAGATGGACGGTGTAATAACTCTTCCAACTGCAGGTTTCCAGTCCCAAGAGAGTCATCGCAATGCCTCTCCTTTTACAGACTGCCCTTAATTTAACTACAGCGACTGTGGCAGTAATTGGCATCTCAGAAGAATGTCATGAAGTGGAACTCATAAACTCAGGGCACATGAGCGGGTGTCCCAGAGCTGCACAGAGAGCTAAAGCTGTCCCAGCGTCCATTCACATTTGCACGTCCGTCTGGGCTCCTGGCACTCCATGGGCAGCTGTGCCAGAGACCTCAGAGACCAAAATACGTTTCTAGATTTTAAAAACGCAAGCCCTTTAAAAACCACAGTTCTACGGGCCTTGCTCTGCAGTCGGAATGCCTGTCTGTACTACCTCCTGCATATTCAGTCACAGCTTCTCTCTCCATGTCACAGGCTGTTCCAGCCCTGGTTCAGGATGCAAACCCTGCGCGGGAACCCTGGCACAGGCAAGGAACTGCGGAGACCGCATACAGATGGCTCACTCCAATCCAAGAGAGATGCACACCAGGCTAATGAAAATTGAGTACCCAGTAATGAAAGTGCATTTCCTCTTGATAATCAGGAAGTGGATGTCTCCTATGAGTAACGAATGCTATAAATACTCTGTATTTCAAAAACGATGCCTGCTCAAAAGAAGAGCTTTTTTTAGAACTCATTTTCCTGCTTTTTGTATCCAAGCATCCTGAGTCACTTTCCAGGAAGCCACGATTTCCCCAGATGTCCCCATGAGCCTGAGCACCAGGGACAGGCTCCCGTTCTGGGTCCAGACAGAATCACACTGAGGCGAAGTAGTCTGCTGAACAGGCAGGCCAGTCCCCATGTCACACTGCTCTCGGGAATTAACAAGGGGCCGTCGAAAGAGCGCCCAGTCTAAAATTAACCAGTTTTGACATCTGTCTCTCAGTGTCGTCTACAAAATGAAGGTGTGAGGAGACAAGCCCAATGCTTTCTAAGGCATGTCCCCAAAATGCCAATAGGGTTGGAGTGGAGAGAGAAGGGGCCTCCTGGATCGGGGTGCGGGCCTCTTTCATCAACCACAGAAGTCACATGCTATAGTCTTTGTCAAGCAGAGAGGCCTTCCGTGGGAATAACCAGAACAATAAAGGTTTCAGAACGCTGGTCCAGATAACCCCAAAGGGCTGTTCTCTCTGCAAGTACAGAGAAGCAGCAGCCTTGCTCCACCTGCCCACCTCGCCTGTCAAGTGAACCGTGGCTGACGGGGACCTGCACTGGGGCTTCCCCCGGCGTCCACGTGTGCGGCAAGAAAGGCAGTCGATGACTATGCTGTCAGCGACGTGACCAACCGCACCAGCTCCGGTGCTCGGACCGC